>NW_027104240.1:12475-103868 GCF_902728285.1 Clytia hemisphaerica | reverse complement strand
TTTTTGATACCGAAACATTACGTCATTACTCAAAAGAGTATACTCTTAAAAGTAATGAACAGCGTTAAGATCTGGCGGGAGGTATTCCTTCGGGAACCTAAAGAACAGCCATCGACGAACACGTAGCCCAGCTGGATTTCAACCTGCTACGTGAAGACTGACCGTGAGTGCTTAACCGACCGAGGGCAAGTGAAGTTGAAAACTTGCTTAAATGACTTGCTGTGAAGGAAAAAACAGGGTCAACCTCCAGCTCGCACGCGACTTGTTTTTCGTCACGTTTAAGCGTTTACCTGTTAGTTTTCATATATACTTGGCTAACCAGAATCCTAACTTAATTAAACTCGGTTTAAAAAATGCTGACCAAAAGTAGCATAAAGCTTTTTAGAAAAATTTCTCGTAAATTGTCATAAGTACATTGAATTGAAGTGATAATCGTAATATCCATAATCAAAAGAACAAATGAATAAGGTGGACTAAAGTCACAGTTCAAACGACTCAATATCGATCATTGGAATTCCACCAGAATCTCTACGATAAAGAGGGATATTACGACTATCCAAAATTTTATCATACAAAAAGAAACTGCTAAAACCAAACACGCCCTACTAATGAAATCCCAAAAAATAAAGATAAAACAAGACTTCACCGATGAAATTCTCAGTTTTGATCTATGTCCATTGATACACTGCGAAAATCCAAATATTCCAAATAATTTTCCTGGAGAGCTTGATCGACCATTTAACGTTTGTTACTGAAATGAAACCGATGAAGACGACAACTGGATTGTTACGATTCCATAACATAGGATTTCGCCACCTTCCAAACTAGGTACAAGCTATGAAAAGTAAAAAAGTAATGAGTTTTGGTACAACAGTCCAGTCTTTGTGGCTCAAGCAGAGTCCAATAACTACGACACGTAGTCGTTCGAGTTATGGGACGTTCAAGTTTTAGAGAAGAAAAACAGCCTAAGATTTTCTCAAAGGAACGAGAAAAAACTGTTCGAGTGATACATTTGAGACATCAGGAAACTTTCGAGTTACGGAGAGTCGACCTGGTCGACTGAGTAGTATAGAACTAATGAATACGAAAAAAAGACACTAAGTTTGAATCAGCCGGCGAGGTGACTTTTGAGAGCATGTTTCAGCTAGAGATTTTGATCTGTTCTGATAAGATCTTCGAAAATTAATCAGCTAGAAATAATGGTGTTCTGACGAGACGGGTATAACCAAGGTCATCAAACGTGTTCTTGTTGTCTTGGTAACCCTAGAAAGCTTCAGAACACATCTTTTAAGTAGACAGGGGGTATAATATATAGATAAAATTTATGTGATATTGTTGCCTGGTAACCCTAGAAAGTTTCAGAACACATCTTTCGTGGAAAAAATCAAATATCTTACAAGTCGATAAAGGTTTTCTAGAAATCAGAACACATCATTTGTATAGGAAAATCGAAGTTCATAACATGTGGTCTCCTAGAAGATAAGAAAACATATTTCTAAAAAAACTCTATCCGCCGGCTGCATATGTCAATTGTTGTGTATAAGTCGTATAAGTGACAGACTAGCCCACCAACCTATACTTTTTTTTTCAGCTACAAACAATATAAATACTTGATTGGTTTGATAAATACAAGTTGACTTTGAGAGCCAGCAGTATCTTGCACTTATTCTTGCTTGATTCCTCGATATTTTTTTAAGTTTTGAAAGAAAGAATTTTCGCGTATCAAAAATACAACTGTAAAACTAGAAAAGTCTTCCATATAAGGAATTTGCAAACATGGAAAACGGACAAAATCAATGCGAAAGAAATCAAATTTTTTCTTCAATACTTATATGTGTGGGAAGGTAGAGGGGTGAAAAATACTTGTGTGCGATTTACACATTTCTATGCAAAGGAACAATGGAAAGACAATTAAAACATCACAAGAAATATAACTTCTTTATCGGTAAGTTTTATTACTTTGATTTCAATTTTATGGATTTTAAAATTAAAAAAAAAAATTTCCATACCAAATTTGATAGCAAAATTTAATTTGATAAGATTTTTATAAAAAAATTATGAAGAGAGAAATTTTCGATTACGTAATGAAAATCTACTCCAATCCGCTTTTAAGATTCAAAATGAATTTGTCCAATCAGCTTTCATTGCTAGATTTTTCAAATTCTGTTCATTATTCGTTGATATTTTTTTCAATACAATTTTTTGTTAGTCTGTTGTCTTATATTTTTTAGTTGAGCGGGGTAACAGCATGGAGGGGAGTTTTTTTTGATAGAATAAATTTGAAATAAGTTTCATTTTTACCATTAATTTTTATTTTGCTCTTTAGATTAGATGATATTACCGTAAAAAATTCAGCAAATTACTATTATGGAAATAAAGAAAGACGCCAAAACGACATCATTGGCTCGCAATATCTTGGTTGGAAAAAGAAATTTGATTGTATCGATATATTCAGTTCCTTGATGAGAATTATACAAATTACTAGCTAATTATCAAATTACTAGCTAATGTTATTGACTGAAGACAATGTAAAAATCGACAAGATGACTAAGATGACGTAGTGAACCACCGACTTACAGAGAAAGCTGTGCTTGAAAATTGCAAAAAATCCAGTTGAACGACTGACAAACACAATGGGAATGGAAGTCATGTCAGTTGCTGAGCGATCAAACGATACTGAACTACAGGAGCTATTCATGGATTCATCTTTTCCTAAAGGTTCTCTGTGGATGTCGTTAGAAATTTGAAATCTATGTAAACACGTAAAAAACGTAAATGGTTGGGATATATTTTCTGGACATGTATTAAAATTGTATTTGTTACTTATTTTAATAAATCGTCTTCAAAATGATTGTATTTTAGCATATTATAGAAACAAGCAAGAAACCTATATTCACATTGCATTTCAAACGTGCTTTAAAGTAGAACCCAGATCCATTTCGACCATTTCCTAATTTATCCAGTTTAAGGACAAGTTTGAACAAGCTAATAGTTCTACATTGGAAAGTGCTTTTTTACAAAGTTTGGGAAGAGTAAAATCTAAAACCATTTTCGACCATTCCCTAATTTAAACAGTTTCAGGGCAAGTTTGGATAAGCTAAGTTCTGCATTGGGAAGTGCTTTTTTACAAAGTTTGGGAAAAGTATATCTAGATCCATTTTCGACCATTCCTTAATTCAAACAGTTTCAGGACAAGTTTGGATAAGCTAAGTTCTACATTGGGAAGTGCTTTTATACAAAGTTAGGGAAAAGTTAAATCCAGATCCATTTTCGACCATAACCTAATTCAAACACAATTCCAAATATGGGGGAAAACATAATATTTTAATGGGAAATGATGTTTCACAATAAAGTTTGGCAAACGTAACATCTGGACCCGTTTTTGCTGGTTCCCAGCGTCAATCTAGGCTAACAAAAGGTCTGGACAAAAATAAATCGGTTAGGTTTTTGTCATTTTTGGATTGTGAAACTGTGACTCACAAGCTCCAGAAATTGAAATTCCCAACCAGGGTATCCGAATATCCGCATCCAGATTTAAAGTTTGTGAAATTGCATATCCCAACCTTGTGATTAGTTTGGGAAACTCACCTATTCCCAAATCTGGAAACGACATTTCACAAAGCTTGTGATCTATTAATTTTTTCCTGTGAATTGTTCGAAAAGATCTCTGAGAAAACCCAGAATAAAGATCGTGCTATAAAATTTACGTTTTCCAGTAAGAAATGTAATATACGGAGGAGATATTTTCGTGTTTTTTCTACACTTTACTACGTTCTGTAAAATACAACTATGAAAATCAAAATGGCAACAAGCATTTTCAATGGATCGTGGATTTTCTTCATCATCCAAAATCCAAATTTACAGCTTTCTACCTTTTATTTTCTGGTAGAAAATGGTATATTTGTTTTGATGAAAGTATTATCTCTCAGATTCTCCTTATTATAGCCTCTAAAATTGACATTTTTCAAATATTATGCATTGTGCACCCGGGGAGGGGGGGCAGCTGGGCAAAAGGACCGACGGGTATGTGCGGGTCCTAAGGGTACCTTTTCCAATATGTTTAAAATGCTCTGTAAGGGTCGGAAAAACTAGAGATGCACTGTAAGGATAGAAATTTCAGAAAATTCTTGAAAAATCTAGATATTTTGACCAAAAATGCTAGAATTTGACCATTTTTTTGCACGAAAGGGATCGAAAATTTGGGGGAAAATGCACTCTAAGGGTATGATTTTCACTGATTTTTGCTGCACTGTAAGGGTGCAATTTTAAAAGCCAATTTTTTGGCCCGCACATACCGTCAGTCCGCAAACCCAGTGCCCCCCCCCCCCCCGGATTGTGCATTATGAAATATGCATTACTAGCCGTACCCGTACCCGGCGTCGCACGCCTGTTAAGCTGTAGCTGAATGCACTAAAAGTCCTTTGGATGTTGAAGCTGGCTTTAAAAAAACGATCAAATGAATAAAAAGATATCTTCAAAGTTTGACTCTGACCCTCCACCGGGGGTCTTTTTCTCGCTTCGCTCGCATTAAATACGACGTCCAGTTTTCCACAATTTGAGAAAATGTCACGGTAAAGAGGATTGAAATGTTAAAATGACAGTTCTTTATGAAAAAGCGGGAAAGCCACAAAGAATAGTGCAACTTTGTTTTTATCTGACCTAAAAAGATAAATAAGTCAATACACCTTTCCCGTAATTCAAACTTCTCAGAAATGGCCCGGGAAAATGTGCGCTCCACTGTTGTGTCTAAAATTGTTTTGGGGGTAAACAAACGCGTTTTTGCCTGCGAGGGGTTAGGGAAAGTGGGTTTTCAGCTTCTAAATTTTGATAGCGATCTTCTTTTGGCAAAAGATTTTCAGGGTGGTATACTATCATGAATAGATTGAACATACAAAAATTTGAGGGGATTTTGTTTGACAGAACTTGGGAAAAGCTCAAAAAACCAACGAAGGGTTTGTTTACCTCCAGAGACCAAACGGTGGAGAATATGAAACTATTGCGCGTGCATTAGTTTTACGAATTACGGGAAAGGTGATTCTAAATTGTTTTTTTAAACCCTTGTTATAACTTTTCGAATTTAAACATGTAAAATAACGTACCTTAAAGGAAGAAATTTTGGCGGGAATTTAATTTGGCGGATGGCCAAAAAAGTTTTTTCAGAGGGAATTTAATTTGGCAGATGGACGAAAAAACTAAATTTGGCATGAATTTAAAAGTTTAACCTTAAGATGGCGTGAAAACAGCGAAAAAATAGCAAAAACACCTTAAAAGAGATCATATTTTCAAAATGTTAAATTTGGCGGGAATTTAATTTGGCGGATGGCGGAAAAAAGAAATTTTGGCGGGAACTTAATTTGGCGGATTTCAGTCAAATCCGCCAAATCTTCTTTCCGCCAAAATTTCTTCCTTTAAGGTACATAGTTAAAGAGATGGACTACTTTCTTCTCTTGCTTTTATCGCACTTTGAATGCTGTTATTGTTCGACAAACTTTTTAAATTTATGTTTTGATTTACATTTGAAATGTTGTTTTGTTGTGAAAAGAATTCGAATGTCATTAATAAATACATCCAAAAACATTTCAAACAAAAGAAAAGAGAAAAACAGGACCAGGCAAAGCTGGGCAGAAATTAAAATTCCTAAATGTAGATGGGCCTTAAATTTCGAAACAAAGGCTGAATAAAGTCTAAACCAGGCTCTATCCGATCTGTCAATCAAAACAAACTTATCGAGAACAAAACATTGCTTGCGAAATCTTTTGCAGATGGCGCGAATCCAATAGAACAGATTTGTGAAGCAAGAGACTAAAAGTCATAATTCTAAAACACAAACGAAAACGAAAGTGGTGACACACAAACACACAAACACCGCTATTAATATATTGATGTTTTATGCATTTTGTACCCGTCGCTTATAAATGGGGCTTTAGGGCATTATTTACTTTGATAAGTCTATTGAAATCGTAAAAGACATTCCTGGGATTGATCAATGCCCATGTGACATCAGGACATTTTGAATAAAACTCAAATTTAGGATTTTCTTCGGGAATTTTAAATGTCTTTTCGTAGGAGTATTCACAAGTTTTGTGTTCCCTGATAGAAATATTTGACAGGCAACTGTGTGTGTTAATGTAATAAATGATTTCTTCTTGATTTATTTGGAAAGTATGGATAATTTAAAGTTAACAAGAATAGAGAAGGAAGAATTTCTTTCTCGCTTTATCTGCCTATGAGTTTCTCCTGTTTGTGTCTTCTTGATACGATTGCAGCATGACAACGGGTGTAAATTTCCATCTTCTACATTTGTATTTAGGAAGCAGCTGAACAGTCATACCAGACAGGGAGTCCAGCCATCCAGCCATAAATTTGGATACTGATAAATTTGTATGTTGCTGCAACCACACGAGCCGTCCTACAAAATGAAGAGAAAAAACAAACTCAAAAATTAAAAAAAAAACTGTCTACTGTATTTTAATCAGTTTCATTCCCCTTCGCAATTTTCATCAGCCGTGAAAAAAACTAATAGTACTTTCAATCCAAATAAAAATGTTTAAAATAATGCCTACCTTCAAAAGCTTCTTTGTATAAACGTCTGTTGCACCATCCATCCCCCGAAGAAACCCTGACATAATCATTGGCTCAGAAACCCACGTTGACCCTTCAATCGGTGAATCTGAATTTGTTCCACCAGGCTACACTGCTTTCCGTAGGGATCGTGAGGATGGTTGGGGTGGAGTTGTTATAATGACCAAGCTTTCCCTTATTGCTAAAGAAGTATTCAATTCCAAAGACACTGAGTGTATAACAGTCAAAATTGAAACATTTAAAAAACCAGTTGTTATAGTTTTCTGCTTACAGAGCACCAGAAACAAAATTGCCATACCTCGAAAATTTAAAACAAAGGACATTAAATCAATTGCCTCAAAGTACGAGACAAGTCCAATCTGGATTGGGGGCGACTGGAATCTACCTGATATTGACTGGTCAACAACTCAATCGTCAGTCACAATTACTCAAAACAAATCAACGAAACAGCAATTAAATGGTTTATGACTGTAACCTTGACCGAATCATTGACTTTCCAACAAGAATAAACAATACCCTTGATATAATATTGACAAATAACTCTTCACTCCTGTCAGATGTGAAGAATTTCCCAGGGATAAGTGATCACACTGCTATTGGTGTAATTGATGTTATTTGCCATCCTATCTGGCAGCGCTCAATTAAAAAAAACGGTCCATGTATGGAGTAGAGCGAACATTCCATTACTGAAAGAAGACCTAAAAACAACATGTGCACTATTCTGTGCTAAACACGAGAATGGAGATTTTGCTATTGACACAATATGGGGAGAGTTTAAAGACATCATCAACGCAACGAAACCATGAGAAAGATACCAACCAAAACTCCACGTCAAAGATTCAGCCAGCCATGGGTAAATCGGAAGTGTAGAAGATTATCCCGCAGAAAGAATCGCCTATACAAACGCGCAAAACAAACACGACTCGAATCAGATTGGTCCAGGTTTCGAAATGTTGTCAATGAGTGCCAAAAACAGTGTCGTAAAGCACATGACAAGTACATCAATGAAAGCATCCTAGAATCATCTGACACCAAGCGCGTTTACAAGTTTATCAAATATAAACAAAAAGACGATATCACAGTTGCCCCATTAAAGAAGAATGGGAGTCTTATCATCGACGATCGGAAAAAAGCAAATATCCTTAATGAACAGTATTGAAGTGTTTTCTCTATTCGTAACAAAGATATACCACCCATTAGATCGCCAACTGTTGAGAATTCAATGTCCGAGATCGAAATAAACAAAAGTGGTGTCGAAGCGCTACTTAACCGGCTTAATCCACAGAAAGCAACAGGACCGGATAGCATATCATCAAGATTCCTAAAGGAATTTTCAGCTAAGATTTCTTCACCCCTCACAATGATATTCGAACTGTCCCTCAAATCAGGTACCCTTCCCAAAGACTGGTCGCATGCATTTTCTTGTACCTGTGTACAAAGGGGGTAACAAAGATAAGAACCAGGCTGAAAATTATCGACCAGTTTCACTCACATCGATTTGTTTGCCAAGTGGCTGGAACATATTATTTATAGCAATGCAATGACACACCTTAATGATAATAAAGTATTGAGTGACTACCAACATGGTTTTTCAGAGAAAAACGTTCATGTATGAGTCAACTTTTAACCACCGTCAACGACTTTGCTAGGAACCTTAATGATAAGAAACAAATAGACCCTATCTTACTGGACTTTAGCAAGGCATTTGACAAAGTTAACCCCTTCAAACTTTGTCTAAAGGCATCACACTATGGTATTCGAGGCACCACACTTAAATGGATAAAAGCATTCCTATCAAACAGAACGCAACAAGTTTTACTAAACGGGAAATCCTCAGATACGGCTAACGTTTTGTCTGGTGTACCCCAAGGCATCGTACTTGGACGACTATTATTCTTGATTTACATCAACGACATGCCATCATACGTTAAATCTAACATTCGCCTATTTGCAGATGACGCTTACTTGTATCGCATAATTGATAGTATTTGTGACCCAATCACACTTCAAGATGACCTCACAGCACTTCAGCAATGGGAGACACTATGGGATATGGAATTTCATCCTCAAATGTGCAAACATCTCCCAATTACAAATAAAACCAAACCCATAGAAAGCACATCTTCTATCCATCAAACAGAGCTTGAGAAAGTATCTAACGCTAAATAACTTGGAGTAACCCTGAACAATAAGCTCAAGTGGAACACTCATATCGACACAATATGCAAAAAGGCAAATCAAAAGAGATCTTTTCTTCAAAGGAACCTGAGGAATTGTTCATGTAAAATCAAAGCGAAAGCATTCAATACATATGTTAGACCTATCCCGTCCTATGCATCTCCAGTGTGGAACCCAGTATCGAGCCAAACCTTATGTGATAATCTTGAAATGGTCCAACGAAAATAGAAATGAATTTAAAATCGAAATTTCGTCTTATTTTGACAGAAACTAGATCATATGGTTTTTTTTTCCCTTGTGTATCAGCCTCTTATGTTTTCTTAATCACTAACACCAGGTTGCCTTGGCCCTAGTTCAAGCTTGTTTAACACTAATTCCCAGGTCAGCATCAATTTACGTTCTTGAAGCCTTTTCCAATTAACTCTTACTTAACACAAGGAGTAATTTCTAGTATAATGCCTAGCATTTCTAACTTTTAGTGATTTATTTACATATATTTTTATTTATTTAATTTGTCTTACCTTTTTATTTTGCATGAAGCTGATGAAACTTCCTATTTTTTTGCAAGTTTAGGTTAGCCTCCACCCATGTTTTTTATTCTCACTAATTTTAAATTCTTTGCCTTTGTTTACCTTACTCTTTCTTACATCACTCATTTTGAAGCATTTCTCTCTGAAACCATAAAAATATTTTAAATGTTTAACTCATTTAGTATTTATTTTTTTGAACTTGTTGAACTTGTTGAACTTCTCATCACCGCCAATTTACATTTTCAGCTTGAGGACTTCAACTTAATTTCAACTCCTCGTTTTCAATACCGCCCCGCTTTCACATTTTGGTATTCTCAGCACCAAGCGATTATGTTAAGCTTTGTGTCAACATTCTCAGCCTTAATTCTCAACTTTACTACTTATCCTCGGTTTGATATGAGCTTTTTCTTTAGGAATTTTATATTATAAATTAATTTTGAATAAAGAACCAAACATTTTATTTTAACTCGTTTTTTCATTTATATTTTTTTGTTAAATGTTTTTATATGTAGGGAAAACGAACATGTATGTTTTGTTACTACTTAAATATATACATAGATAGATAAAGAAAGACCTGAAGTAAACACAAGAAAAAAAAGATATTGAAGGAACACAAAAAAAGCTTTGACCTTCAAATCTAGTATCTATCACCATAAGCCAGATTATTGAGGCTCTTTTTTGATACAATTTTCCAATAGAAATCTTTGGGAAGAAGTAAGACTGTTTGAAGGATCTTGGAGATTTAAAGTCACTAAACCCCAGGTTCCATCCAAGAAAACATAAAAAACAAGCCGATCAAATTTCTCAGAAGCTTTTTGAAGTTTAAAAAGTAAATTGATTCAATTAACTTAAAGATTTTTAACAAAGCCTCCATCCACCATAAAAAATGAGTGAAAAAGTCGCTACTTTGGCTACCATGTTGCCACTCGTTGCGCTGATATCAGCCAATCGAAATGTGCCGCGGGAAAATCGGAGACTTTGATTGGTTTGTTTTTTGAGCAATGGAATGCGTCAATCACTTGATCAAAACATATATTATTAGCCTCCGCATCGAAACGCGGTCAGCGAATTTTGCGGATAATTTCACAGCGAAAATGCATCCAGTGAAGTGTGTGTAATGCATCATGATTCAAGTCCACTTAAATAATTATATACATAATATACATAATATATGTTACAAGTTCTGTACGGATTCTCAAGCTCGGTTATAATAAAACTATTACATTTTAGTAGCAGAACCGACTAACATTGTTATGTAGCTGGAAAGATGCAGTTTGTTTTTCAAGTTAAATCTTTAAAGTAAAACAAATTGTGTGGGTTTTTCTACTTCCAAACAACCTACCAATAGTTTTAGTACACTCCATAATAAAGGAAGATGGCTCATCTTTTGGATTGACTTTCTGGTTACCCCATAAACACGATGTGATATGAAAGTGAAGAGACATGATTTGTTGGTTTTTTTGTTTGTTGTTGACTCATATATCTCATGGCAATGGGATAGCAAAATGACTTTTCATGTATTGCTTGGCTCTACATATGATACTTCTAACTTGAACACCTCCAGAATGTTGAAAAAAGCATTTTACGAGATAACTTTCGATTATAATTTTCATGGAAATTTTTAATCGACAGATTTGACTTGGCGTCAGTTTTGTTTGGTTGATAAATCTTTAGCTACACCATGACCGTGGGATGATTTTCAATAAACTTTTGTTGTTATACAATGACTTTTTATGTCTGGCTTAGTTATATGATTGGTATCAGAATGTTGGGAAAAAAACATTTTACGAGAATTGTTGATATAAAATTATATTGGACTTTACAATTTTGGCGGTGTGTGGGTTTGTTGGTTGATGATGTTTACACTATAGGATGGTTTTCAAAAAACTGGTATATTGATTGTTGTTTGTTGGAATTAATTACCAAAAAAAGAGAACCTTTTTTGATAATACTTTTATTTTTTTTAATGATTCGAAAAAAAAACATCTTTCTCTAGTCTTGTAAACCAATGCAGTGTCTGTTTTCAAATATTGAAAGCTCTATACCTACTGAATTGAAGCTCTGACTAGCTCTGTTTTTAAAACATTGAGCCATAGATTTTTACTTTGTCGTAATGTAAATTTTTGGCAAACAGCATGCCAGTTCTATCTGGACAATTATGTATGTATACTCTATTGTATTGTTGATAATGCTTTTGTGTGAAAATAAAAATACAATAACTTTTTAATGGTTTGAGCCAAATTTCTGAACTTTGCAGGAAGCATTCTACTCATAGAGATATTTTGAAAGAATCTTTAATGGAAATCTGAACCTATTTAGAAAATTCATAATGGCGTCCAAAAAATAGCGTAAAACTGCTGAGAAAGCCAAAATTCTAAATCTAGCGCCAAAATAGAAAACTAGTTAACTTTTTTAATGGTTTGAGCCACACTTCTGAATTTTTCAGGACACATTCAGCATATAGGGGTGCTTTCAGGAATTTCAAAATGAAAATCTGAAGCTTTTAATAAAAGTCATAATTGCGTCCATAAAATAGCGTAAACTAGGTAAAATTTATGAAACACTGGGATCTTCAATTTTTCCATTGAAGTAGGACTAGGAAATTTCTCACTAAGGTAGGGATTTATTTAAATCATAACTCAAATGAGACTTCAAAATGTTTCGAAAGCATATAAATTGTTTATTACCATGAATTCTTGTAGGAATTTATGTAATTTAGTCATATCTTAGTGGTTAATAAATAAAGCAGGTAGTACAATTTGTTTGGTTTTTCTTTATCATTCCAAACCATTAAGGTTTATAAAAGAAGATTTACTCATTTTTGTCTCGTGTTATCAGACTGGTCATAACAACCTGTAACAATAGTCAACTACTTTTGTTTTGTAATGGAAAGTTGATAATGCTCATCAAACAAGCATTATAGCAAAACTAGATTGATTTGAGTATTGATCAATGTATAATTCTCCTAAACTTTTGTTGATTGTTTATTTTAATAATACATGAAAGGAAGTGGGCCATTTACACAAATTTGTTAATCATGTTAAGTACCCTATTGTTTTATAGGGTTTATAAAAACAATAGGGTACTTAACATGATAACAAATTTTGTGTAAATGGCTACACTTCCTTTCATTAGTATTATTAAAATAAACAATAACAACAAAAGTTTAGGAGAATTTATACATTGATCAATACTCAAATCAATCTAGTTTTTGCTATAATGCTTGTTTGATGAGCATTATCAACTTTCCATTACAAAACAAAAGTAGTTGACTATTGTTACAGGTTGTTATGACCAGTCTGATAACACGAGACAAAAATGAGTAAATCTTCTTTTATAAACCTTAATGGTTGGAATGATAAAGAAAAACCAAACAAATTGTACTACCTGCTTTATTTATTAACCACTAAGATATGACTAAATTACATAAATTCTACAAGAATTCATGGTAATAAACAATTATATGCTTTCGAAACATTTTGAAGTCTCATTTGAGTTATGATTAAATAAATCCCTACCTTAGTGAGAAATTTCCTAGTCCTACTTCAATGGAAAAATTGAAGATCCCAGTGTTTCATAAATTTTACCTAGTTTACGCTATTTTATGGACGCAATTATGACTTTTATTAAAAGCTTCAGATTTTCATTTTGAAATTCCTGAAAGCACCCCTATATGCTGAATGTGTCCTGAAAAATTCAGAAGTGTGGCTCAAACCATTAAAAAAGTTAACTAGTTTTCTATTTTGGCGCTAGATTTAGAATTTTGGCTTTCTCAGCAGTTTTACGCTATTTTTTGGACGCCATTATGAATTTTCTAAATGGTTTCAGATTTCCATTAAAGATTCTTTCAAAATATCTCTATGAGTAGAATGCTTCCTGCAAAGTTCAGAAATTTGGCTCAAACCATTAAAAAGTTATTGTATTTTTATTTTCACACAAAAGCATTATCAACAATACAATAGAGTATACATACATAATTGTCCAGATAGAACTGGCATGCTGTTTGCCAAAAATTTACATTACGACAAAGTAAAAATCTATGGCTCAATGTTTTAAAAACAGAGCTAGTCAGAGCTTCAATTCAGTAGGTATAGAGCTTTCAATATTTGAAAACAGACACTGCATTGGTTTACAAGACTAGAGAAAGATGTTTTTTTTTCGAATCATTAAAAAAAATAAAGTATTTATCAAAAAAGGTTCTCTTTTTTTGGTAATTAATTCCAACAAACAACAATCAATATAACAGTTTTTTGAAAACCATCCTATAGTGTAAACATCATCAACCAACAAAACCCACACCGCCAAAATTGTAAAGTCAATATAATTTATATCAACAATTTCTCGTAAAATGTTTTTTTCCTAACATTCTGATACCAATCATATAACTAAGCCAGACATAAAAGTCATTGTACAACAAAAAAAGTTTATTGGAAATCATCCCACGGTCATGGTGTAGCTAAAGATTTATCAACCAAACAAAACTGACGCCAAGTCAAATCTGTCGATTAAAAATTTCCATGAAAATTATAATCGAAAGTTATCTCGTAAAATGCTTTTTTCAACATTCTGGAGGTGTTCAAAGTTAGAAGTATATCATATGTAGCCAAGCAATACATGAAAAGTCATTTGCTATCCCATTTGCCATGAGATATAGGAGTCAACAAATCAAACAAAAACCAACAAATCATGTCTCTTCACTTTCATGTCACATCGTGTTTATGGGGTAACCAGAAAGTCATCCAAAAGATGAGCCATCTTCCTTTATTATGGAGTGTACTAAAACTATTGGTAGGTGTTTGGAAGTAGAAAAAACCCACACAATTTGTTTTACTTTAAAGATTTAACTTGAAAACAAACTGCATCTTTCCAGCTACATAACAATGTTAGTCGGTTCTGCTACTAAAATGTAATAGTTTTTATTATAACCGAGCTTGAGAATCCGTACAGAACTTGTAACATATATTATGTATATAGTATATAATTATTTAAGTGGACTTGAATCATGATGCATTACACACACTTCACTGGATGCATTTTCGCTGTGAAATTAATCCGCAAAATTCGCTGACCGCGTTTCGATGCGGAGGCTAATAATATATGTTTTGATCAAGTGATTGACGCATTCCATTGCTCAAAAAACAAACCAATCAAAGTCTCCGATTTTCCCGCGGCACATTTCGATTGGCTGATATCAGCGCAACGAGTGGCAACATGGTAGCCAAAGTAGCGACTTTTTCACTCATTTTTTATGGTGGATGGAGGCTTTTGTTAAAAATCTTTAAGTTAATTGAATCAATTTACTTTTTAAACTTCAAAAAGCTTCTGAAAATTTGATCGGCTTGTTTTTTTATGTTTTCTTGGATGGAACCTGGGGTTTAGTGACTTTAAATCTCCAAGATCCTTCAAACAGTCTTACTTCTTCCCAAAGATTTCTATTGGAAAATTGTATCAAAAAGAGCCTCAATAATCTGGCTTATGGTGATAGATACTAGATTTGAAGGTCAAAGCTTTTTTTGTGTTCCTTCAATATCTTTTTTTTCTTGTGTGTTACTTCAGGTCTTTCTTTATCTATCTATGTATATATTTAAGTAGTAACAAAACATACATGTTCGTTTTCCCTACATATAAAAACATTTAACAAAAAAATAAATGAAAACGAGTTAAAATAAATGTTTGGTTCTTTATTCAAAATTAATTTATAATATAAAATTCCTAAAGAAAAGCTCATATCAAACCGAGGATAAGTAGTAAAGTTGAGAATTAAGGCTGAGAATGTTGACACAAAGCTTAACATAATCGCTTGGTGCTGAGAATACCAAAATGTGAAAGCGGGGCGGTATTGAAAACGAGGAGTTTGAAATTAAGTTGAATCCTCAAGCTGAAAATGTAAATTGGCGGTGATGAGAAGTTCAACAAGTTCAACAAGTTCAAAAAAATAAATACTAAATGAGTTAAACATTTAAAATATTTTTATGGTTTTCAGAGAGAAATGCTTCAAATGAGTGATGTAAGAAAGAGTAAGGTAAACAAAGGCAAAGAATTTAAAATTAGTGAGAATAAAAAACATGGGTGGAGGCTAACCTAAACTTGCAAAAAAATAGGAAGTTTCATCAGCTTCATGCAAAATAAAAAGGTAAGACAAATTAAATAAATAAAATATATGTAAATAAATCACTAAAAGTTAGAAATGCTAGGCATTATACTAGAAATTACTCCTTGTGTTAAGTAAGAGTTAATTGGAAAAGGCTTCAAGAACGTAAATTGATGCTGACCTGGGAATTAGTGTTAAACAAGCTTGAACTAGGGCCAAGGCAACCTGGTGTTAGTGATTAAGAAAACATAAGAGGCTGATACACAAGGGAAAAAAACCATATGATCTAGTTTCTGTCAAAATAAGACGAAATTTCGATTTTAAATTCATTTCTATTTTCGTTGGACCATTTCAAGATTATCACATAAGGTTTGGCTCGATACTGGGTTCCACACTGGAGATGCATAGGACGGGATAGGTCTAACATATGTATTGAATGCTTTCGCTTTGATTTTACATGAACAATTCCTCAGGTTCCTTTGAAGAAAAGATCTCTTTTGATTTGCCTTTTTGCATATTGTGTCGATATGAGTGTTCCACTTGAGCTTATTGTTCAGGGTTACTCCAAGTTATTTAGCGTTAGATACTTTCTCAAGCTCTGTTTGATGGATAGAAGATGTGCTTTCTATGGGTTTGGTTTTATTTGTAATTGGGAGATGTTTGCACATTTGAGGATGAAATTCCATATCCCATAGTGTCTCCCATTGCTGAAGTGCTGTGAGGTCATCTTGAAGTGTGATTGGGTCACAAATACTATCAATTATGCGATACAAGTAAGCGTCATCTGCAAATAGGCGAATGTTAGATTTAACGTATGATGGCATGTCGTTGATGTAAATCAAGAATAATAGTCGTCCAAGTACGATGCCTTGGGGTACACCAGACAAAACGTTAGCCGTATCTGAGGATTTCCCGTTTAGTAAAACTTGTTGCGTTCTGTTTGATAGGAATGCTTTTATCCATTTAAGTGTGGTGCCTCGAATACCATAGTGTGATGCCTTTAGACAAAGTTTGAAGGGGTTAACTTTGTCAAATGCCTTGCTAAAGTCCAGTAAGATAGGGTCTATTTGTTTCTTATCATTAAGGTTCCTAGCAAAGTCGTTGACGGTGGTTAAAAGTTGACTCATACATGAACGTTTTTCTCTGAAACCATGTTGGTAGTCACTCAATACTTTATTATCATTAAGGTGTGTCATTGCATTGCTATAAATAATATGTTCCAGGCACTTGCAACAAATCGATGTGAGTGAAACTGGTCGATAATTTTCAGCCTGGTTCTTATCTTTGTTACCCCCTTTGTACACAGGTACAAGAAAATGCATGCGACCAGTCTTTGGGAAGGGTACCTGATTTGAGGGACAGTTCGAATATCATTGTGAGGGGTGAAGAAATCTTAGCTGAAAATTCCTTTAGGAATCTTGATGATATGCTATCCGGTCCTGTTGCTTTCTGTGGATTAAGCCGGTTAAGTAGCGCTTCGACACCACTTTTGTTTATTTCGATCTCGGACATTGAATTCTCAACAGTTGGCGATCTAATGGGTGGTATATCTTTGTTACGAATAGAGAAAACACTTCAATACTGTTCATTAAGGATATTTGCTTTTTTCCGATCGTCGATGATAAGACTCCCATTCTTCTTTAATGGGGCAACTGTGATATCGTCTTTTTGTTTATATTTGATAAACTTGTAAACGCGCTTGGTGTCAGATGATTCTAGGATGCTTTCATTGATGTACTTGTCATGTGCTTTACGACACTGTTTTTGGCACTCATTGACAACATTTCGAAACCTGGACCAATCTGATTCGAGTCGTGTTTGTTTTGCGCGTTTGTATAGGCGATTCTTTCTGCGGGATAATCTTCTACACTTCCGATTTACCCATGGCTGGCTGAATCTTTGACGTGGAGTTTTTGGTTGGTATCTTTCTCATGGTTTCGTTGATGATGTCTTTAAACTCTCCCCATATTGTGTCAATAGCAAAATCTCCATTCTCGTGTTTAGCACAGAATAGTGCACATGTTGTTTTTAGGTCTTCTTTCAGTAATGGAATGTTCGCTCTACTCCATACATGGACCGTTTTTTTTAATTGAGCGCTGCCAGATAGGATGGCAAATAACATCAATTACACCAATAGCAGTGTGATCACTTATCCCTGGGAAATTCTTCACATCTGACAGGAGTGAAGAGTTTATTGTCAATATTATATCAAGGGTATTGGTTTATTCTTGTTGGAAAGTCAATGATTCGGTCAAGGTTACAGTCATAAACCATTTAATTGCTGTTTCGTTGATTTGTTTTGAGTAATTGTGACTGACGATTGAGTTTGTTGACCAGTCAATATCAGGTAGATTCCAGTCGCCCCCAATCCAGATTGGACTTGTCTCGTACTTTGAGGCAATTGATTTAATGTCCTTTGTTTTAAATTTTCGAGGTATGGCAATTTTGTTTCTGGTGCTCTGTAAGCAGAAACTATAACAAACTGGTTTTTTAAATGTTTCAATTTTGACTGTTATACACTCAGTGTCTTTGGAATTGAATACTTCTTTAGCAATAAGGGAAAGCTTGGTCATTATAACAACTCCACCCCAACCATCCTCACGATCCCTACGGAAAGCAGTGTAGCCTGGTGGAACAAATTCAGATTCACCGATTGAAGGGTCAACGTGGGTTTCTGAGCCAATGATTATGTCAGGGTTTCTTCGGGGGATGGATGGTGCAACAGACGTTTATACAAAGAAGCTTTTGAAGGTAGGCATTATTTTAAACATTTTTATTTGGATTGAAAGTACTATTAGTTTTTTTCAAGGCTGATGAAAATTGCGAAGGGGAATGAACTGATTAAAATACAGTAGACAGTTTTTTTTTTAATTTTTGAGTTTGTTTTTTCTCTTCATTTTGTAGGACGGCTCGTGTGGTTGCAGCAACATACAAATTTATCAGTATCCAAATTTATGGCTGGATGGCTGGACTCCCTGTCTGGTATGACTGTTCAGCTGCTTCCTAAATACAAATGTAGAAGATGGAAATTTACACCCGTTGTCATGCTGCAATCGTATCAAGAAGACACAAACAGGAGAAACTCATAGGCAGATAAAGCGAGAAAGAAATTCTTCCTTCTCTATTCTTGTTAACTTTAAATTATCCATACTTTCCAAATAAATCAAGAAGAAATCATTTATTACATTAACACACACAGTTGCCTGTCAAATATTTCTATCAGGGAACACAAAACTTGTGAATACTCCTACGAAAAGACATTTAAAATTCCCGAAGAAAATCCTAAATTTGAGTTTTATTCAAAATGTCCTGATGTCACATGGGCATTGATCAATCCCAGGAATGTCTTTTACGATTTCAATAGACTTATCAAAGTAAATAATGCCCTAAAGCCCCATTTATAAGCGACGGGTACAAAATGCAAAAACATCAATATATTAATAGCGGGTGTTGTGTGTGTTTGTGTGTCACCACTTTCGTTTTCGTTTGTGTTTTAGAATTATGACTTTTAGTCTCTTGCTTCACAAATCTGTTCTATTGGATTCGCGCCATCTGCAAAAGATTTCGCAAGCAATGTTTTGTTCTCGATAAGTTTGTTTTGATTGACAGATCGGATAGAGCCTGGTTTAGACTTTATTCAGCCTTTGTTTCGAAATTTAAGGCCCATCTACATTTAGGAATTTTAATTTCTGCCCAGCTTTGCCTGGTCCTGTTTTTCTCTTTTCTTTTGTTTGAAATGTTTTTGGATGTATTTATTAATGACATTCGAATTCTTTTCACAACAAAACAACATTTCAAATGTAAATCAAAACATAAATTTAAAAAGTTTGTCGAACAATAACAGCATTCAAAGTGCGATAAAAGCAAGAGAAGAAAGTAGTCCATCTCTTTAACTATGTACCTTAAAGGAAGAAATTTTGGCGGAAAGAAGATTTGGCGGATTTGACTGAAATCCGCCAAATTAAGTTCCCGCCAAAATTTCTTTTTTCCGCCATCCGCCAAATTAAATTCCCGCCAAATTAAACATTTTGAAAATATGATCTCTTTTAAGGTGTTTTTGCTTTTTTCGCTGTTTTCACGCCATCTTAAGGTTAAACTTTTAAATTCATGCCAAATTTAGTTTTTTCGTCCATCTGCCAAATTAAATTCCCTCTGAAAAAACTTTTTTGGCCATCCGCCAAATTAAATTCCCGCCAAAATTTCTTCCTTTAAGGGTACGTTATTTTACATGTTTAAATTCGAAAAGTTAAACAAAAGGTTTAAAAAAACAATTTAGAATCACCTTTCCCGTAATTCGTAAAACTAATGCACGCGCAATAGTTTCATATTCTCCACCGTTTGGTCTCTGGAGGTAAACAAACCCTTCGTTGGTTTTTTGAGCTTTTCCCAAGTTCTGTCAAACAAAATCCCCTCAAATTTTTGTATGTTCAATCTATTCATGATAGTATACCACCCTGAAAATCTTTTGCCAAAAGAAGATCGCTATCAAAATTTAGAAGCTGAAAACCCACTTTCCCTAACCCCTCGCAGGCAAAAACGCGTTTGTTTACCCCCAAAACAATTTTAGACACAACAGTGGAGCGCACATTTTCCCGGGCCATTTCTGAGAAGTTTGAATTACGGGAAAGGTGTATTGACTTATTTATCTTTTTAGGTCAGATAAAAACAAAGTTGCACTATTCTTTGTGGCTTTCCCGCTTTTTCATAAAGAACTGTCATTTTAACATTTCAATCCTCTTTACCGTGACATTTTCTCAAATTGTGGAAAACTGGACGTCGTATTTAATGCGAGCGAAGCGAGAAAAAGACCCCCGGTGGAGGGTCAGAGTCAAACTTTGAAGATATCTTTTTATTCATTTGATCGTTTTTTTTAAGCCAGCTTCAACATCCAAAGGACTTTTAGTGCATTCAGCTACAGCTTAACAGGCGTGCGACGCCGGGTACCGGCTAGTAATGCATATTTCATAATGCACAATCCGGGGGGGGGGGGGGGCACTGGGTTTGCGGACTGACGGTATGTGCGGGCCAAAAATTGGCTTTTAAAATTGCACCCTTACAGTGCAGCAAAAATCAGTGAAAATCATACCCTTAGAGTGCATTTTCCCCCAAATTTTCGATCCCTTTCGTGCAAAAAATGGTCAAAATTCTAGCATTTTTGGTCAAAATATCTAGATTTTTCAAGAATTTTCTGAAATTTCTATCCTTACAGTGCATCTCTAGTTTTTCCGACCCTTACAGAGCATTTTAAACATATTGGAAAAGGTACCCTTAGGACCCGCACATACCCGTCGGTCCTTTTGCCCAGCTGCCCCCCCTCCCCGGGTGCACAATGCATAATATTTGAAAAATGTCAATTTTAGAGGCTATAATAAGGAGAATCTGAGAGATAATACTTTCATCAAAACAAATATACCATTTTCTACCAGAAAATAAAAGGTAGAAAGCTGTAAATTTGAATTTTGGATGATGAAGAAAATCCACGATCCACTGAAAATGCTTGTTGCCATTTTGATTTTCATAGTTGTATTTTACAGAACGTAGTAAAGTGTAGAAAAAACACGAAAATATCTCCTCCGTATATTACATTTTCTTACTGGAAAACGTAAATTTTATAGCACGATCTTTATTCTGGGTTTTTTCTCAGAGATCTTTTCGAACAATTCACAGGAAAAAATTAATAGATCACAAGCTTTGTGAAATGTCGTTTCCAGATTTGGGAATAGGTGAGTTTCCCAAACTAATCACAAGGTTGGGATATGCAATTTCACAAACTTTAAATCTGGATGCGGATATTCGGATACCCTGGTTGGGAATTTCAATTTCTGGAGCTTGTGAGTCACAGTTTCACAATCCAAAAATGACAAAAACCTAACCGATTTATTTTTGTCCAGACCTTTTGTTAGCCTAGATTGACGCTGGGAACCAGCAAAAAAACGGGTCCAGATGTTACGTTTGCCAAACTTTATTGTGAAACATCATTTCCCATTAAAATATTATGTTTTCCCCCATATTTGGAATTGTGTTTGAATTAGGGTATGGTCGAAAATGGATCTGGATTTAACTTTTCCCAAACTTTGTATAAAAGCACTTCCCAATGTAGAACTTAGCTTATCCAAACTTGTCCTGAAACTGTTTGAATTAAGGAATGGTCGAGAATGGATCTAGATATTACTTTTCCCAAACTTTGTAAAAAAGCACTTACCAATGCAGAACTTAGCTTAACCAAACTTGCCCTGAAACTGTTTAAATTAGGGAATGGTCGAAAATGGTTCTAGATTTTACTCTTCCCAAACTTTGTAAAAAAGCACTTTCCAATGTAGAACTATTAGCTTGTTCAAAATTGTCCTTAAACTGGATAAATTAGGAAATGGTCGAAAATGGATCTGGGTTCTACTTTAAAGCACGTTTGAAATGCAATGTGAATATAGGTTTCTTGCTTGTTTCTATAATATGCTAAAATACAATCATTTTGAAGAACGATTTTATTAAAATAAAGTAACAAATACAATTTTAATACATGTCCAGAAAATATATCCCAACCATTTACGTTTTTTACGTGTTTACATAGATTTCAAATTTCTAACGACATCCACAGAGAACCTTTAGGAAAAGATGAATCCATGAATAGCTCCTGTAGTTCAGTATCGTTTGATCGCTCAGCAACTGACATGACTTCCATTTCCCATTGTGTTTGTCAGTCAGTTCAACTGGATTTTTTGCAATTTTCAAGCACAGCTTTCTCTGTAAGTCGGTGGTTCACTACGTCATCTTAGTCATCTTGTCGATTTTTACATTGTCTTCAGTCAATAACATTAGCGAGTAATTTGATAATTAGCTAGTAATTTGTATAATTCTCATCAAGGAACTGAATATATCGATACAATCAAATTTCTTTTTCCAACCAAGATATTGCGAGCCAATGGTCGTTTTTGGCGTCTTTCTTTATTCCATAATAGTAATTTGCTGAATTTTTTACGGTAATATCATCTAATCTAAAGAGCAAAATAAAAATTAATGGTAAAAATGAAACTTATTTCAAATTTATTCTATCAAAAAAAACTCCCCTCCATGCTGTTACCCCGCTCAACTAAAAATATATAAGACAACAGACTAACAAAAATATTGTATTGAAAAAAAATATCAACGAATAATGAACAGAATTTGAAAATCTAGCAATGAAAGCTGATTGGACAAATTCATTTTGAATCTTAAAAGCTGATTGGAGTAGATTTTCATTACGTAATCGAAAATTTCTCTCTTCATACATTTTTCTTATAAAAATCTTATCAAATTAAATTTTGCTATCAAATTGGTATGGGAAATTTTTTTTTTTTAATTTTAAAATCCATAAAATTGAAATCAAAGTAATAAAACTTACCGATAAAGAAGTTTATATTTCTTGTGATGTTTAATTTGTCTTTCCATTGTTTCCTTTGCAATAGAAATGTGTAAATCGCACACAAGTATTTTTCACACCTCTACACCTTTCCCACACATATAAGTATTGAAGAGAAAAATTTGATTTCTTTCGCATTGATTTTGTCCGTTTTTCCATGTTTGCAAATTTCCTTATATGGAAGACTTTTTCATAGTTTTACAGTTGTATTTTTGATAGCGCGAAAATTCGTTTTCTTTCAAAACTTAAAAAATATCGAGGAATCAAGCAAGAAATAAAGTGCAAGATACTGCTGGCTATCAAAAGTCAACTTGTAATTTATCAAACAAATCAAGTATTTATATTGTTTTGTAGCTGAAAAAAGTATAGGTTGGTGGGCTAGTCTGTCACTTATACGACTTATACACAACAATTGACATATGCAGCCGGCGGAGAATTTTTTGGAAATATGTGTTCTTATCTTCTAGGAGACCACATGTTATGAACTTCGATTTTCTTATACAAATGATGTGTTCTGATTTCTATAAAACCTTTATCGACTTGTAAGATATTTGATTTTTTCCACGAAAGATGTGTTCTGAAACTTTCTACGGTTACCAGGCAACAAGATCACATAAATTTTATCTATATTATACCCCCTCCCCTGTCTACTTAAAAGATGTGTTCTGAAGCTTTCTAGGGTTACCAAGACAACAAGAACACGTTTGATGACCTTGGTTATACCCGTCTCGTCAGAACACACCATTATTTCTAGCTGATTAATTTTCGAAGATCTTATCAGAACAGATCAAAATCTCTAGCTGAAACATCTCAAAAGGTCACCTCGCCGGCTGATTTCAAACTTAGTGTCTTTTTTCGTATTCATTAGTTCTATTATACTACTACAGTCGACCAGGTCGACTCTCCGTAACTCGAAAGTTTCCTGATGTCTCAAAATGTATCACTCGAACAGTTTTTCTCGTTCCTTTGAGAAAATCTTAGGCTGTTTTTCTTCTCTAAAACTTGAACGTCCCATAACTCGAACGACTACGTAGTCGTAGTATACTGGACTCTGCTTGAGCCACAAAGACTGGACTGTTGTACCAAAACTCATTACTTTTTCTACTTTTCATAGCTTGTACCTAGTTTGGAAGGTGGCGAAATCCTATGTTATGGAAGTAACAATCCAGTTGTCGTCTTCATCGGTTCAATTTCAGTAACAAACGTTAAACTGGTCGATCAAGCTCTCCAGGAAAATTATTTGGAATATTTGGATTTTCGCAGTGTATCAATGGACAATAGATCAAAACTGAGAATTTCATCGGTGAAGTCTTTTTTGTTTTATCTTTATTTTTTGGGATTTCATTAGTAGGGGCGTGGTTTGGTTTTAGCAGTTTCTTTTTGTATGATAAAATTTTGGATAGTCGTAATATCCCTCTTTATCGTAGAGATTCTGGTGGAATTCCAATGATCGATATTGAGTCGTTTGAACTGTGACTTTAGTCCACCTTATTCATTTGTTCTTTTGATTATGGATATTACGATTATCACTTCAATTCAATGTACTTATGACAATTTACGAGAAATTTTTCTAAAAAGCTTTATGCTACTTTTGGTCAGCATTTTTTAAACCGAGTTTAATTAAGTTAGGATTCTGGTTAGCCAAGTATATATGAAAACTAACAGGTAAACGCTTAAACGTGACGAAAAACAAGTCGCGTGCGAGCTGGAGGTTGACCCTGTTTTTTTCCTTCACAGCAAGTCATTTAAGCAAGTTTTTCAACTTCACTTGCCCTCGGTCGGTTAAGCACTCACGGTCAGTCTTCACGTAGCAGGTTGAAATCCAGCTGGGCTACGTGTTCGTCGATGGCTGTCTTTAGGTTCCCGAAGGAATACCTCCCGCCAGATCTTAACGCTGTTCATTACTTTTAAGAGTATACTCTTTTGAGTAATGACGTAATGTTTCGGTATCAAAAATACACATTATTTCAATACAGTTTTACTGTATTTTATATATCAAAAACATATTATTTCAAACTCTGACCCTAAACCAAAGCTGCACTTAAAACCAAACCATTTCACACATTCAGATTGCTTGATTTTATTAATGTAACATTAGAATAATTATCTTTGCCTTACATGCTGAGAACAAAACTAATTTTGCACGAGTTCAAACTCTAACCTTATCGGAGTTTTTGATTTTTCTAAAAAAGCGATGCATTGTGGGATTGTTTCGAGTGTATTACAATAGAATTCTCTCGAGGAATTCCTAGGAGATTTCTATTGTTATACACTCGAAACAATCCCACAATGCATCACTTTTTTAGAAAAATCAAAAACTCCGATAAGGTCTATTGCATTTACTAAGTTATTTCTTCATTTTTATCATTTTTCGTCTTCGTACATATGTATATTTTTTTCATTGTAAAAGTTAGATATAATAATTAGATCATAAAACATTCGGGATTCACAAAATCCCAAATTAGGCTATAGGAGAGATACAGAAATGAATCTTTCCGAATCGGGTGTCTAATTAGTGAATCCATGTTATTTTGCATCGTTATTTTCAATATCCCAATCTATGGTAACCACATAACTTAACCTTGTGAAATGAAATTTGAAAAGCTTATTTTTGAAACTTCAAACTTGTGAAAACAATTTCTACATTGCAAAGACTAAATTCACAAATTTGTCATAACAAAGAATAAAACATACCCAGGATTTGAGTAATCCCAAATCAGACCAAAGAAAAATGTCTTTGGGGTCGGAAATTGACTTTTGCAAACTTGGTATCAGAATAGTTAGTTTCTATGCTATTTTACATTGTGAATGTCAATATCCCAAAGATATTATGATATATACAATTAACAAACTTGTGAAATGGGTTTTTACAACCTATTTTTCTTAAGCTTGTGAAAATAAATCTTTTTGACTAAAAAATACCAAGGGTTTGAGAAATCCCAAATCAGACTAAAGAAAATGTCTTTGGGGTCGGAAATTGATATTCCCAAACTTGGTATCAGAAGAGTTAGTTCCCATGCCATTTTACCTTGTGATGGTCAATATCCCAAGTTATGACGTATAAAATTAACAAACTTGTGAAATGGAACTTTACAACCTATCTTTTTAAACATTGTGAAAATCAAATTCACGATGACGTTGTGAAAAGAAAACTTCAATGTGAAATAAGAAAACCCAATGTTCACAATATCCCAAACTTTATGTATTTCACAAACTAAATTTTGAAAATCCGATTTTTAAGGGCTGGAAACGACGCTTCACAAACTTGTGATCTGCTAATTTTTTCCTGTGGTTGCTGGTAAAGTTCAACGGGTTTCCCTCTTACAAATCATCAACCATGTGAATTTTGTTAGGTAAGCCAATATAAATTGAAGAGCTTCGTGCAAAAGCTAGACCAAAGAAAATAAACTTCGAATATTTTTACATTCGAATGTTTATGTGTTTACCTTTGTTTGAGAAAGAAGAAGGGGGAAACCTTTCTGATCAATCTGATCAGTTGCATCTTCTTATTAATGCGGATGGAAAGCCCTTTGTTGTTATGATTCAAATGTTTTCTCTTTCGTTCGGATTCGAAAAGTAAATATCATGTCTGAGGAAATGGGGGGGGGGGAATCCCTCTGATTGGAATGTTTACTTAAGAAACTCTACTAAGGTTTTCGCGGTTTTAGCCTCTTCAAAGGAGAGTTTAAAAAAATATAAAATCGTTCTGTAAATTATGCATTATGCAATATGCATTATGTTTTATGCATGATGTACCCGTCGCATTTATAAGCCTAGATTTTCCTTGAAAACAGGTTCGAACATTTTGAAAAATTACCTTTGGCGTCTTTGATCCTGATTTCTAAAAAGAAAAAAACGAGAAAGTGTTTATATGAGGTTATGTTACTCTTAAAGGGACCCCTCGCTTGTTTGGGATCTTTAGGAAATCAAACTATATTGGTTCAAAAACCCCCAACAACATATTCAAGGAACATAAAACTTACTGCTAGTTCCTGTAGAGATATCGAAAGATTGCTCTGAAAACAGTATGGCGCCTCTGTCTGACTGAAACCAACACAGCCGGGGCTCATTGGGAGTTCTGAAGCCGATACCGATTCTCCATAAACCCACAACTCGACTCCAAGCAAAGGCTTTTTCTTAGGAGAAGAGCGCGGATTCTAGACTGTTCGAACCAGAGCTGGCCTCAACACTCTGTGATTTTCTGGCGCATTTGTGTCGACAACTTGGTGCGACAAGAGCGCAAGAAAATTTGAAGGCCTTCAGAAGCCAGTTGAAATTTCTGAAAGTTGAGTGAACATCAAAATTTATAATTTGTGATTATGGAGCGAAGAAAGAGTTTTGCATTCTAATACTTTGGGAAGTTGCTTTTTATATGATTATGAAGTGAGTGTCTTGTTATCATTTTTAAGCGAGGGGTCCCTTTAAAGCTCTATCCTTCCCTGAAAAAAAAATTTTCTTTACAGAATTTAAAAGCTTCTTTGGTTGTTGAGATATTTGGGATTGTGTATCGAAGGGTAACAATTTTGCGCTGATTAATCATAAATGTCCGGCGTCCAAAATTCCCCGTATGCAACACATGTTACTTTTTGCCACAGGACAGACCGTAGTCTAGCAAGCTAGACGACTAATTTATACATAGTAGAAATAAAGCAAAAAGTAAAGCCTGCTGTCCACTAGGCTATTTTTAGCTATCGCAAAACGATGAACTATAAATAACACTGTCTATCGCGAAAAAAACTTGTGTATCGCGTTATTTTATTTTGCGATAGGGAGTGAAAAAGTTTTCACTCGAGATTTTTATCCAATCGCGAAACAAACGTTTCGCGATAGTTTTTATCAATATTTACATAAGATCAAATTACACGCGAGGGAAGAAAAAATGAGAGAAATTCATTTTGCGATAAGAACATCTTCATATCATGAGAGCATTTTTGACTTTTGGTGTGTGGTCTTGTGTGATTGTATTTTGAGTCAACATGCCAAGAGGGAAAAAATAATTTAGAAGAAGATGAAACACTATCTGAAGCCGTCAGAAATTACAAATGTTTGTATGACAAGTCGCGTCCCGACCACAAAAATAAACCATTGAAGGAGAAATGTTGGAGTGAAATCGAAAAATATCTTGGAATGGAAGAAGGTAAGAATATAATCCACCGATTTCCCTGGTTTTTATCAGACGATTTATTTTACTTTATGCCGATATTGTAAAGATTTCCTTTACCCAGACTTTACGTTTCTTCTTCACTTTTGCTGACTTCTGTTGCCTATGTTTTAAAAGCAAGCAAGAAAGAAGCGCCAGCTGTAGCTCTTCCTCCTCTCTCATCTTGAAGTTTTGACGAAATAATTTTTATTTCGCGATTACACTGTTTTATAGTGGACATGTAAAATCTAAAAATAACTTCAGACATGCGATAAGGTTTCGCGATAACATTTCCCGATAACTAAAAATAGCACTAGTGGACAGCAGGCTTAATGAATGGAACAATTTTAGTCGTCTAGAAACCTTTGTGCACTAACTCCAAACAAAAGAAAAGTGTCAATATTGCAATCATAATTTTTTCCTGCTCAAAATAATTCTTGAGAAAAAAAAATGTGTGTGGATTTGTGTATTGAAACTTTTTCATTTGAGTTGATTTCGTTTTGAGAGTTTGTTGTTGCTTGATAAATTGTTTTCTCGCTACGCAGAGCTAGCCCCTGTATCTATAAGGCTGGAACACCGGATTCTTCCAGTCGTTTATACAAACTAAATCCCGTTTTATTATTAGTAGTATTGGTATTATTAGTATTACACGCATTATAAACGACTCCAGTCTAGACAGTCCGGTGCGTCGGCAGGGTCCTCCCAGGTCTTGGGCCGCTTACGGAAAAAAAATTTGCGACGCCGAACCGGGTTCTAGACCGACTTTTTAAACTTACTTTTTCTTTTTCAGATTTTTTTTTTTTTTTTTTTTTTTCGTTTCTCTTTAATCACCAAAAATATGGTATAATATATAACTCTTGTTTGAAAAAATAATTTACACTTAAAAATTTCGTTTTTATTTACTTTTTTTTATAGACTATATAACTGACAAACGAGTTGGAGTGACTTCGCTTCCCCGGGGGCGGGCTCATAGATCCGCTACAGGGCCTATCCGTATGGAAGTATGATATGCCCTAGGGAAAGCCAGGTCATCTCGCTTACCCGTATAGAATAAAAAGGGAATCACCTAGGATGAGCCCGCTGATATGTGTCACTTAACAAAGAAACTGTGATTCCCTGACCTGTATGGGAGTAAAACCTCGATAGAAATCAAAATCAAAATCAAAACAAAAGGTAGTAAAAACCCAGGAGTAAAATCTCAAAAACCAACAACAGACCTCAAAAAATCAAAACAAAGTATAAGAGAGGGATACTCTGGTCTGGTTGGTGTATGTAGAGAATTAGCTGCAATAACTGAGGATAAACATAAGGCCTAGAGAAACAGACAAGGGGAGAGCGGGGGTAGAAGATAAGGAGAGAAAAAGTCTCTACAGACCTGACTGTGAGTCCACAGTTACTGACAGCTATATATCTAGTAGATAAAAAAGTGTAGTTTTATGCGCCAGGGATATAGTGTTCTAGTAAAGACTTTAATAGTATTCTGTTTTTATTGATATGCCAGTTCTCTATTAGTTCCCGAATTCTGACAATGTCCTCACTGTATTCAGCATTTGTGATGTCATCGTTCCCCAGGTCAAACTTGATTTTACTACACATGACGGTTGAGGGTAGGTTGATTCCATTACACAAGGCTATATTGGCAGCTTGAGAAGCAAAGGAGTAATCAAAGCAGACAGTCGAGGTGGTGGTCGCCGCAATTGTATAATCTGAGGTCAGAGGATTCGAGAAGAGCTGTTTCAACAGAGAAAGTTTACGTTTTTCCAACAATTTCGAGATGTCAGGGATGTTATATACACGGTGGAGGTGGTTTCGACTATTCTTTGAGACGTTGAAGAGTGATTTAAGACAAGTTCTGGCGGAGATGTCCAGTTGGTTCAATTCATTTTTATTTAATGTACACAGTTCAAGTCCATACAAAAGCTTAGGAATCAAAATGGAGCTGAACAGAGTAACAATTGAATTAGGGTGACAATGACGTATGCCTGCTGTTATGAGTGAGGTTGCTGCTGCCCAGAGTTCAGATACACGACTATCTTTGTGTTTATTAAGGCTGATAAATCCCCTTTTGACGCTCCAGGAGAAACCAAGGTGGATTAGCTCGTTTTGTGGAAGCACAGGTATACCGTTGAGGGTCAAGCTAGGATTATCGATAGGACAACTGCCTGAAATGACGAATTGAGTTTTTGATTTGGATAAGGTGTGACAAAATTTAATCCCGTTCTTTTGGCCAAACAACTCACATATCCTGATCATACGTTGGAGTTGTGATAGACACGGACTTAGGAGAACTATATCGTCTGCATAAGCAATTATTGAAGTGTTGAAGTCATTTGGGAGGAATGTTCCAATATTTGAAGATTGAATGGAGTTCAGTAGGTCTTCAGTATATATATTGAATAAGTATGGTGACAAAACACTTCCCTGGCGTACACCTTGAGTCAGAGGGAACAAGGCTGAGAAATTTGAGGCGTAGTGAACGATTGCAGTACCATTTAAGTAGAGTCTGATTAAAAATGCTATGACTGTGTTGGAAATGTTTTTGTCGGCCAGTTTTTTGAAGAGTGTATGCCAATTACAACAGTCAAAGGCTTTTTCCGCATCGAGACTGCATATGTAGACTGGGGTGTTTCGACTGTTGTAGTATTTTACTGTGTCCAGAATAATCGTTTCTGCGTGAATCGTTGATGAATTGGAAGTAAAACCGAATTGAGTGTTACTGTTTTCCTTTAACGTTGGGCATTTTTCCACAATGATGAGTTCTAAAAGCTTTGTAATCATCGGGATCAAGCTTATCCCACGGTAATTGTTGGGATCGTTAAGGGACTTTTTGTACGATTTCACGAGAGGTATAATGATTGACGAGCTAAGGTCTGATGGGATTTCCTCCGCTGCGAAGATGTCATTTGCTAGACGGGTTAGATAGGTAACGAAGGTAGGTGATGTTGCCAGTAAGTAGTGCTCCCCTTTTAGTTGAAAAGGATCTCTGGATTTTCCTCGTTTTAATTTATTCAAACAGTTCATAATTTCAGTTTCAGTAACATAAAAGTCAGATTCGCTGGTGTCTATTGAATGGAGATAGCCTTTGAGTTCTTCATTAGACGCGGTGTTGTCCACTCCTTCAACGCGGGGAGTATTCAGCAGGTGATCAAAGTGATTCTTAAATTCGTTGGTTATATCTCTTTTGTTGTTGATTGTGAAGAGTTTCTGTGTGGTATTTTTGTTGAGACGCATTTGGGTCCAAAATGATTTCGGTTTAAAGCTTTTCATTTGATCTATTTTCACATAGTGATCAACAGTGGCCTGGTGTTTTGCCTGTTTGACGAGTAATCTGAATTTCTTCCTGGCAAATTTGTATCTGTTGTATGAGATGCAGGTTGTGTCTTTATTAAAATTATCCTCCCTCCAGGTATTGAACATTTTCTGTAAGATATCACGAGCAGAGCGAAGGTCAGAATTCCACCAGGGTTTGGCAGGGAAGGTGTAGAATTTTTTCTCAATTTCTGTGAAAGCAGCTGTAGCAGAGTTTTTTAAAGGGTTAATCCAACGTTTTAAAGGGTTAATCCAATACTACGCAAATCAAAATATTATGGTCGAGCGCGATAAAAGTTTACAATTTGATTGGTCGAACGGGATTTTCACTTTCGTTTTCGTAATCTAAACAAACCGAAAAATACTTTGCGACATAAAAAAGTTCGAAGTTGGGAAGGGAATGAAAAATCTTTCGTGTAATTTCTTCTGTCTTGTATCATACTTTATATATGAAGGAAATTTTCTGTTTTGCTATGCCAAAATTGATTCACAAATGTAAATACTACACAAGAGTTTTTCTATACACAAAGAGATTGTGAGATATAAACAGTTCTTTTTTGTTTTCCTGTGTTCTTTGTGTTTCATCAAGAGCAGATGAACAAAATAACAAATAGTAAATAAAGCATAATACATTTTTTTGAAAAAAATAACATCACATTACAAAATTCCTGTGTATACATTTGGATTTTAAAACTATATAAAGTATTTACAAATTCTTTATGGCTTCACTTTTATCAAGAGTGATGCAAAAGTATTTGAATAATAATATGACCTCCTCTTTGAAGTTGCATTCCAGAATATTTCTTTCCATTCAAAAAAAATTCTTAATTAAAGCACCCTCAGAATTTTTCACACAGTAGCACTTCATAGGGAAAAAAGTTGCCTAGTAAATAAAATTTTATCAAAACTGTTGGTGAAAAAATACTTCCTTTTTTTAGCAGAAAATGTTATTAATATCTTATAATTTTATCATTGAGTATATGTATTTATCGTCACTTCATACAACATCAGTCACAATATTCCACATTCACTCAAGTTAACAACGTAAATAAAATGTAAACAGTTCTTCTTACAGCAGCATATCCATACCACTGTAAAAAATGCAGCAATGTCCATCCATCACGAAACAAACTGGTACATGAAAAATATGTTCAACTGTTCCCAAATCATAGCATGTACGAGGACTTTCAAAAATGGTGCAGAGATATGTAGCTTCAGAGTCGAACCATGCCAGAATCACAAGAAGACAAAGTCTTTTGATCGATGGTTTGATCTTAATTTTCAATGATAGTCACAGGATTTTAAATTTAATCAAATCAATGTGTCCTACTGCTACTTCCTCAACATTATTTCATAAAATTCCAAATCAGTATACAATATGATGCTCAGAACTAACCAGAGTTTTTTGTTCATCGTAGAGTTACTTTTCACTTCATTTTATTTGGTTTGTGCAAAATCTCACGATACAGTGCTTTTATCGAGAAAATAATATCAGCGTTCCATGATCAGTAGCGGCCTGGCTTAATTTTCTTGGTGGTGCAAGCTATGAAATTGGCGCCCCTGGTATTTTTGTCCTTATTTGCGCCCTATACCATTAAGTGAAAATATTAATGTAAGAGCAGTGACTGGTTGAAAGTAATGCCCAGAATCTCTGAGTCAAGAAAGTTTTATTTATACGAAGGTGGTGGTAATGATAATTTGATATCTATTTCCTTGTTATTTCCTGGGTTTACTGTACTCTCCACTAAAGATCAATGGCTGAAAGAGGCCCGAAAAATTCGAAAGTTGGCAAGAATAAGGGTTCTCTGTAATTCTAGCGCCGCAGGCAAAAAAATTTGGTGTAAGAAAGGTCAAACAGCTTATAAGATATTCTAAAAAGGAAAAAATTAGTCCGCATAAGACCACAAAAACCACAGCGAGCAGTTAGGATCAAAATAAAACGAAGCGCCACAGGCGAAAAAAAATTTACATTGCACTTATAGAAGGCGCTAAAAACGTGTCAAAGGGCGCAAAATCGCCCAACCAAACATCAAAACAATTTTTGGCGCCCCCTTGAAAAGCTTTTTGGCGCCCCTCTTAGGTCTTTCTGGGTGGTGCACTGCACACCCTGCACCCCCTGCCAGGCCGCCACTGTCCATGATTCTTTCGAAGTATTCTAAAGTTATGTAGACTACAGTCTCTGGAGTTGATTTTTCAAGTCATTGGATGAACAAAAATGTCCCATATTTTGAAGTACAAACCATGAAAATCTTCTTTGAACGAGGCTTTCTTGTCTTGATGAGTTTCATTCACTTCTCAGATCCATATACAAACACTTTCGAGAGATGAACAAGTCTTTCTTGTCTTGTTGATGAGTTTCATTTTACTTCTCAGATCCATATGCACACTTTCGAAAGAAAATAAAAATCTCTTTCTCCTCTTGAGTGTTCAAAATTGACTACATTGTTATTTAACTGAAAGAAGCAAGAGAAGATATAGTTCTGTATAAATTGGTTAGCAAAAGAATTCAACCTTGCAGGGCCGGCGAAACGCGAAAGGGGGGGGGGGGGGGGGGGGGCCGGGGGGGGCCATGGCCCCCCCACTTTTTTGCTAAGAAAAAAAAAATTGGTGGCCATGGTGGCGCCTCCTTAGACACTTACTATTTGGCCCCTCCACTTTCAAAATTGATTCGCCGGCCCTGCCTTGACATTAAAAATCTTCTTGTATCTTCAGCATCATAGAAAAATAAACATTGAAACTTTGCACAAAGATAGTTGAATAAAAACACTTTATGATTTTGATAATATTAACATGTTATAGACACCTAAAAGTATAATTAATCAGTGGTAAAAATAAAAACATTTCACTGATCAAATTATTTCGCTTCCATTTTGAAAGCTTCGAAGCTTCTGGTGCTAGTCTATCTCAACTTCATTTCTCTCGCAATTCCCGCACAAACTTTCCGTGAATCGTTTTTAAGTTTGCTGGATAAAATGAAACAAGTTTATTTGCTAGCGTCTTTTGTTCTAGTATTGGATTATCCCTTTAATTTCTTTCTTCTTGTTAAGCTGACGGGTGACTCTAGGGTGGCAGGAGATGCTTACTTGTGGTACCGCAGCTGATATTCGACTTCGGTCTTCAGTTTATCACTTCCTTTTGTGTCTTGTGTATTCCTTTTGTTTTTAATTTTTTTATTTCTTTCTTCTAAAAGGTATGTCAGGTTTTTGTGCACTGATTTACTTGTTTTTTTTCTTCATCAAAATGGGGTCTTGATATATAGAATTATACAGTATTCAATATAAAGAATTTGATGCCTAACTAAAATTTGTTTGTTTATAGTACAAAAATTAATAGTTTTCACCTTAAAATCAAGAAAAAGATATAAAAAATGAAAAATAAAATCGTTAACATAAATTAAAATCACAAATTATTTTTCTTTTTTGGCAGCTACAGTTTTTTAATATTTTTCATGGGTTTTTCTTGCAGCAAGTTTTGCTGATGATGTTTTATCTTTAATGGGTGTTGTCTGATGTCCCAACTTCAATCTTCTTTTGACTTTCAAAGCCTTTCGCATTGCTGGAGCAGCTTTCTCAGTAACTTCCTCACCCTTTTTGAATAGTTCATTCCTACGTAGTTCCAGCCAGTGTCTTATAAAAGCATGCATTCTTAAATTCGCCCATTTAAAAAAATGGCTGATAGAATTTGATGTGCTAACGCTCGATCCAATGGTTAAGGAATCCCATTTTTCTTGTAGCAAAACGTATTTCTTAAATCTCCAATAACAATTTTCATTGCCACAGTATCGAATAAGCATATCAAAACAACTCTTGCCAAATTTTCCATTAATTTTACAAAGGCATAAAAATCATCGGTTATCTTCATAAGTTCTCCTCTGTTGATTTGGTCCACCCAATGACAGGTGAAATCATTCAAAGTAATTTGATCGCCGAGGCCATCGTCATTTTTGAAGCCAATTGCTCCAAGAGAGCAAGGACTGCTTTGGCTTGGGATGATGTTATTTTAATTTTCTCTTCAGGGAGAAAATGAGGAATCCTGCAACGTATCTGAGGGTAGATTTCTCGTCTTGAGTCATTGCAATTTTTCTAATGTCTATCATTTCATCATTCGGCTTTATACAAAAGGCTAAAGTCTTTTGTAAAAAGTGTTTAAAAAAATACTGGTAAACATGGCACATTGAAGAGGGTTGTACATCAGGGAAAAATTTCTCAATTAATTGAAAAAATGGATTGTCATTCATTTCCATCATCAAGAGCCATACTGTGAAACTTAGCCGAGAGGTAGTCGGCTTTCATCTGCTTGTGAAACTTCACGTATAGATACATTTTAGTACAGAAGTAGCTTGAATCTATATATTAATAGTGGTAGTCTGTATGTGTGTTTGTCTGTGTTTTCTACTTTCGTTTTCGCTTTGTTTGTGTTTTAAAATTATGACTTTTAGTCTCTTGCTCCACAAATTTGTTTTATTGGATTCGCGCCATTTGCAAAAGATCGGATAGAGCTTGGTTTAGACTTTATTAAGCCTTTGTTTTGAAATTTAAGGCCCATCTACATTTAGTAATTTTAACTTCTGCCCAGACTTGCCTTTTTCTCTCTTCTTTTGTTTTAAATGTTTTCGAATGTATTTAACGATCGTATTTATTAATGACATTCGAATTCTTTTCAAAACAAAACAATTTCATTTCATAGAAAAGAATATTTCAAAAGTAAATCAAAACATAAAAAGGTTTGTGGACAACAACAGCATTCAAAGGGCGATATAAAGCATAAGAAAAAATCAGTTCACTTCTTTTTTCTTATAAAAATATTCAAGCCGTCGTTACCATTGAGTTTAAAGCCCGAAGGGCTAAAGTTCAATCTCTAACCTTTCTCAGGCAAGAAAAAGTGAAGCTTAAAAAATGCGCCGCATTTTTGACGACAGATTGAATCTAGCAATTCCTTTGTTTACGATTGATATTTTTTTCGAAATTTAGAGGTAAATTTTATAGTATTAATCTGTCATTTGTGTAAAAACCAGGCGAGCCGCTCAAGGCCGCGCTACTTTGGTAGGATTTGTTGGCTTCAAATCCTACCAAGGAGATTGACTTCTAGCCCTTCGGGCTTATACTTCATTGGTCGTTACTGCTAAAAAGTGTGTACGTCATTTTCCCGGGGGGGGGGACTAGGGCTTTATGTCTCGGGAGGGGGGCAGTAAACGATCCAAATATGGTTAAAAGATAAGACACCCGGGGAAGGTTAGAGTTAAACGTTGTACAGATTTCTTTTTTTTATTTGATCGCTTTTTTAAGCCAGCTTCAACATCCAAAGGACTTTTAGTGCGTTCAGCTACAGCTTAACCGGCGTGCGACGCCGGGTACCGGCTAGTTCACTTTAATCTATTGATAGCATCATTTCTGCCTTGGACACGGTTTTGCTTGGCTCATCATCTTGGAGGTCTTTATCATTCTTTACACATTTCAAAGATTCTTCGACGAGACGTATCCCTTCTGCTTCTAAAGCTAAAAAGAAAAATATACATAATCACTGAACACTAAAGCTTCTGTAAGACATACTCTTAGGTGCCAAATAAACCCCCCCCATCCGTTTGTTAATTTTTAGATTTTTTCCAACCCGCCGGACCTTATAAGACCCCCCGTTTATTAGTTTTTGAAATACTTTCAACTGTCAAAGGGAAGGTCCCTTATTTTGATGGGGTTTTCAGAAGTATTATATCGAACCCCCCGGCAATTAGGTCCCCCCTTTTATTAAAATTTTTCCAACCCTCTGTTTATTTGGCACCTAAGTAATTGTAAACTTATCAGTTACATATTTTGCATGAATACTAGATATTTCTCAAAGTTGGTAAGGGAGCGTCTCCAAATATTGTTTCAATTTTTTCATTTCAAATATGAATTATAATGAAGTAATTTGCAAAGTGTTTCGGGTTGTTATGTCGGAAAGTACCTTCGCAGCCTTCTATCATAATTTTTATGTTTTATCAGAACCAGGTTTAAAATAATTCTTAAATCGGGGGCAAAAGATATCAGAAAACTTGTCAAGCTTGAAAGCAAGATACTTCAGAAACTGAATCCCTTTAAACATCGAAAAAAATATTACGCATTTTGAGGAAGTAAGAACTATCTATTGTTGTAGTAACAAAATGACACTATTGCTAAAAGTTTTGGATGACATGAAAATTATATGAAATCCAGAGAAAAGATTTATTTCCTTTCACCATTCGTTTCAAAATATGTGACCCTCCAAACGATTTGGAGTACATTAAAAACGAGACCGGTCTTGGTGCGGTCGTACTCGTGCCGCTTTCCGACTGGTTAATTGTGCGTGTGAAAGTTGAAAAAAGCGGCCAGAAGACCGCACAGTACCGTATGGTCCGTGCGTACAAAACGCCGACTAAAGCGGACGATGGTGCGGTCCCCGCCGACTAAAGCAGACGATGGTGCGGTCCCCGCCGTTTGTTTATATTTTTTCGGTTGCCGTAAGAATTTCAGCCTCGAGTTCAAGCAAGCAAAACAACAACTTGTTTCTGGACACACAAAAAGAACTTGCGATGTTCGATGTTCGATGCTCACATGTGAATTCTTGAGTTCAACTTTATTTATTTTGCCGAACGTTATAAAATCGGCGAACAGTCATGTAAAAAACCCTTCCGTAAAATGTATGCTGTTTGTTATGATTTCTCGTTTGCCGGCAAACGTTTCGAACGGCAAAATGTCCGCACCATGACCGCACTGAATACCGCACCTATTCAAATGGTGCTCTTTAGTGACCGATCGAGTGCGTTTGAATGGATTTTTAGAAAAGATTTTTCGATGATTTTTTTGGTATCATTTTACCGCACGGTAAATCGTTTCGCCGCTTTTTTGCCGCACATTTTATCGATCTGTCCGCACCAAGACCGGTCTCATTTTTAATGTACTCCAAATCGCTTGGGGGGTCACATATTATCTTTTTTCAGTTCAATTATCTTCTTTTCTTCAGTAATTAAAGTTAATCAGACATCATTATCTGAATGTATTCGAAACGAAAGCTAAACGAAACATAAAAGAAGCATTCGTTTCATTTTCGTTTAAAAGGAGACGCTCCCTAAGACATTCAAAATATATTGCACTGCATAAAATTTTGAAATGTATTGAATTATAGAAAATACTGCTTTATAGAAAAAATGTAGATGTCTCCGACGATACTATAAATGATCAATGATAAAGCCTGACACCTGACAACTTTCCCATAGCCAGTACGCCGATATAAGTTATTGCCGATAACTCAATGTTATTAATAAAGTAAAGGGGTGGCAATGTTGGTTTTTAACCTACGGGTTAGTTGCCAGGTTTAATTTAACAGTACATTTACAATTTGTTTAGACAAAATTGTCACAACTCATCAGCTTTATCTTTGATCACGGTATGTTTTGCATTTTCATCAACAACAACATCATCTGCCGCCAATTCTTTTGCAACACCTGAATAAATAAATTATTGACTATGTGAAATGTCGTAAAAACAAATTTTGAGCTAAAAAAAGCAACATTTATTTTGAAAAGCCTCGTTGTAAATTTTCTAATTCTTTGAAAAACTGTATCTTCCTTTAGACATTAGAGGCAGCCTTGTGAATCTATCGGAAGCAGGTCAGCAAAAATGGAGAATTTAGGCCTGTTTTTGTCCATTTTTGTCCATTTTTAGTAGGTCAGTTTTTAGGTCAGCCATAAATGATTTGAAAGAGAGTTCATATATTCAATCTTTTTAGATTCATTAACAGTAATATAAGAAAAAGTTGAATTTAATAATATAGTTACTTACAGCCAGCTTGGTGCTTCAAAAAGGCGTATTTACGTTGATATATTTTTGAGCAGATTCGACAAATCAAAATCTTGTTGTTGTTGTCTTCTGATGTTGTTGATGTGGGAGTTAGCTGGTGCACAGTCGTGTGGTTTGGTTTGTTTTTTTGAGCTCTTTTAGGGTACTTCTTTTTGGCTTCATTAGTTGAAGTGGTATCTTCATCAAAGCTTTCTTCCTTCACATTCTCAACACCATCTTCATCCACAGATACTATGGTGGGTATTTGAAAATCTATGTTTTCATCATTATCATTCTCACCATGTTCATAAAGTTTATTCTCTTCTACAATTACATCTGAATCGATATCATCTGCAGGAAAAATATCACCAACAATGGGTATATCCTCACCAAAATCTATTTCTTCAAGCCCCAAATACTCTGTTTCTACTTCGAAAATATCCGCTATGTTGCTTTCAAAATCACCTCGTCTGGTCTGTCCGTGCAATGCACGTTTCTTTTATCCATTGTTTTCTCTTATTTTTCCTAAAATTAACAAACCGAAATAACGCACGCTGATTGGTCCGCTCATAATAGAGCGCAAATAAATAGCTATTATTACGGTCCAACACATCGAAAAATAGGATTTTTTTCGTACTCTCTCCAACTTGTTTTTATATTCTCTTTGATATAATATACATTTTACTTGCAATTTGACTTGATTTGACCAAAAACTCACTCACTTTTATCTCTCTTGTATGTTACAAATCATTAAAAGTTCATCCAAGCCCAGACCTTTGTTTTGAAAATTAAATATGGATGATTTGTGGACTCTTTTTACACCTTTTTGACGGTTAACTTCACAACTACTGGACCAAACTTATAAGGTTTTATCTCAGAATCTATATTAAACTATCGTGTGTCTGATAAAGATCTCAAACGTCAAACTTTCAAAGCTTAAGTTATCCGATAGAACACCCCTATCTCAACCCGGTCAGAGCAGCTCCGATGGTCAAAGTTAGACACAATTCTGGACATTTTTATTTAGAACATTCTCCTCAATCAAGATTTAATAATGTTCCATCCCAGCGAATTTTCAAGCCCGATAAACGCGAGGATAAAAACACCAAGACAGGGGTGTGATCGATGTATCATACCTTAGAATTTCCGGGTTGAGCCGAAAATAACAAACTTTTAAAAGGAAATAGCAAAATGTAAATACCTGTTTATAGCGGACGCATTCTTGATAGCTTCAAATTCTCTCACAACTTGTTTGTTTATTCGGTTTTCTTCTCGTTTCGTTATTTTCTTTGCTACAGTATTTGTAATGTCTTTCAACGGTTTTCAATCAGTTATAAGTGATAATATTTCGGTCTTTGGGCTTAGAATTCAAGCTTATTACCTTCCCACACCATCCAAAAGGGCTTTTGATGTGTTCAACAACACTCTACTCGGCGGTAGTTTATGAAAAATGTGTGTAACGCTAGATGGTAGCTGAGCTGTTATTCTCAAATTTTGCCAGGGGTTTGATTCCAGTATGAAAGAGGGATTTCCTGCAGTTTTAAGACAAAAAATCATATTGTCTTTCGAAAAAGTAGTTGATGATACGTCGTGGTTTTAATTTTGTGTTTAAAATTTAATTTACATCTATGATTGAGCGCGAAAATTAGCACTACATTCCGATAAAACCCCCGTCCAAAAAAGGATTTGACATTCGAATCGATGAAGCCCCTACAGTGACTTTTTAACGAAAATAATTCTGACGTCAATTATTCAAAAATCACGTTTTTGATTAAATTGAAATCGCCTTCAAACTTCCGGAAGAAACTCTCATAATTGACAATTTACTGTTTACTAAGCTAATTTTATGGTGAAGATTTCAAGTCATATTCTCACATTCAATTTGAAGCATAGAAAAATATTTACGAGAAATCTTCCAACTTCTCGATATACTCGCGTGGTTGATGAAAACTAATTCAAATTCCCCTTAAAAATAAAGTTAGAGAGCATCAACAATACCATCTTTATAATCCTAAGGGCTTTTGATGCGCAAGATAAACCAGCGTTTGCGACGACGGGGACCGTCTAGTTATATCTATTGAACATTTGGTACTCTTTTAATTTAATTAAATAGGTCTTTTATATCCTATAGGTTCCATTCGACTCTATAGTTCTATTATATATTGAAAAATTGTTTGCTCGTTACGTCAAAAAGAGATCTGGAAAATTGGTCTGTAAAATCTTATCAGCAACGAAATGCTACCAAATTACCTTTAAATCGTTATTGCATGGGGATAGTATTAAAGTCTCTCGGAAAATTTCGCTTTCAACAAAAGGTAGTGTATTTATTTTAACAATTCGCAAAGGTTTTATCGGCTCCAAACAATGGAATTGTTATGCTATAAAGGCTTACGTCAGTATAAAAATGGAATTTTAGTCCGTATTTTAGTCAACTTTGAGCACCAAAACTTTTCATCTATTAAGACTTTTCTATGCGAATTATTGAAAACACATTACAAAACATGGGTTTAAGATAATGGCAAATTTTCAATGCCCAATTAGAAAGATTACTCATGCAATTCAAGAATTCACTTAAAAATTGGAGAATTCTTGCATTTTTCCACAAATTAGTACTTATGTTTTAATAATTACCTTGATCATATATACATCAAAAAACGCGAAATTTAATGGAAACTTCAAATATGTACTGTTTTCCGAAATTCGAATGCTATAATAATTTTATTTGCGTTTTAAAAATCTGTATAAAAAAGCTTTTTTAAACATGTGTGTTCACCATTAAATACAACGCGCTTATGATGGTTGTTTTTCAAAAATACACTTAGCCTGGGAATCCAAGCGTTAAACTTTGTTCACAGTCTAGTTTATGATATTTTTGCTGCTTGTTTAACGCTTGGCGCAGGTAACTCGCCTGCAGGGAGATTTTTCCCTGCAATGCAGGTTCGGCCTGATTGGCCAGCTTTCGGCGTATTACTTAGCAGTACTTTCGCGCGCATTTTGATAATTTCGATGCGTGCGCATAATTTATGGAAAAGCTGACTCTGCAGAAAAAAAGGAAAACAAATGAAAATGAAAACATAGATTCATTTTAGAAACAAAATGGCTGTTGGCTGGGTATCTAAATACATGTGGCTAATGTTTTGATGTGGTTTTTAGTAGTTTTGAAAGTCTTTAGAGCTTTTGAAAGAGCTTTTATGGTAAGTTGATTATGTGTGTTTGCCTGGGTTTCCAAAGTTCAGAAAGTCTGTCAACAAGGGTTCATACACCGACTGTTTATAACATTCTGTGTCAGATAACCTGATAACAGCTGTTCATAATTTTCTTACGTGCACGGTAAACCTCTAAAGGCACTTGAAAATTATATATCTGAGGAAAATACTCCTCCCGCGGAAAATTTTACAACAAGAATCTTGTTGTGCGCCAGGAAGTCAAAAACTGATACGGCGCCCTATTGTATGTTTTCACCCATCCCTTTAGAGCTTCAGCGTGGTGGGCAGAAAACAACCATAATCTGATCTCAGGTTTTTATTTGACGTCAGTTAGTCAACACGCATTTTGTGCAGTTCTTCAAAAATGGTTGAAATTTAGCAAAATCAAAACAATGAAGGAAAAAACCGACAAAAAGCAAGAAAAACAACCATTTGAAGAAGCTAAACAAAACCAAACATGCACTCCCACCTCCTGCTCAGATGACGATGACCAAAACCGTCTAAAATGCCGAAAATGCCACCGCATGGTACACTACGAGTGCACACAATTACCGCTTTATCAGCTGCAAATTTTTGCCAACACTTATAACGAACAATATCTATGTCAGAATTGCGTGCGGATAACACGATCTCTAATGAGTAAAATAGGTGAGAACTCGTATCATATGATGCAGAGGGAGATTGAGAAGAAGGACGACGTCATTAAAAAGCTCAAAAACCAGCTAGCCAAGAACCGCAGCCTTAAGAACGATATCGAAAACATCTTAACCAATAAGATGGCTGACTTTGAAATAAAAACCAAGCAGATTATAAAAGAAGAAATAAAGCAAACGACGAATTACATAGAGAAAACATCAGAAAAAACATACGCTGAAATAACTAAGAAACACAAGGATAATTTCAAATCAGCAGTGAGAGAACACCAACAAGAAAACAAGAATGAAGAAAGAGACATCGAATCAAGAAAACGAAATATTATTATACACGGAATGGTGGAATTAGAGGTAGACAACAAAGAGGAACAGCAGGAACAGGACAAAATAGATATTGAAGGTATACTAGGTAACATTGGCGTTCAAGATATCAAACCTTCCCACCATCATCGCATTGGACAAAACCAAAAAGGGCTACATTGGCGTCCAATCAAGTTGATCTTAAAAAGTATAGAGGAAAAAGAACGGATAATGCAAAATCTGCATAAGCTGAAACGATTCAATGAAATTGGTGGCTTTAGCATCACAGACGACTTCACCATCAACGAAAGAAAAATCATTAAAGATATGTGCCAAAAGGCGAAAAAAATGAATTCAAAAAATGACGATTTCGTTTGGCATGTAAGAGGAAGCCCTAGAACAAACCTTCGCCTAGTTCGAAAATCTAGGACAAAGACCAAAACAACGTCTTCTCTTCTGTCCATATCTTCTGACGACTGGACGACAGATGAAGAATTAGACAATTTATAAATCTAAAATTATTTCGTAGAGGTCGATAGACCTGTGAAATATAATTCTATGAATAGGTAAGTGTCAGACTAATCTACCTGCACCAAGCTCTATAATTTTGGAACTTTGCGAGGTGAGGTATTTTTTGTTTTCTCTAACATTATGAGCTTGGATTCCCAGGCTAGATTCTTACTCGTTGAAAATTTCTGAGCACAGGTGGCAAAATATCATCATCGTCTTTATCGTTGTCGTTTGAAATCGAATTGTTGAGTCGTGTATATTTTTTCCCCTGTCCAGCTAATTTCTTTACTTGATCATAGTCAAAATGAAAACCAGGCTCCACTGTCGGGGCAAAAAGTCTATTTTTACTCCGTTTTGCAAATTGAAAGTCATTTGGTTTCAAATTAGTTAGATCGATTTTGCACGTGGAAACAATTTTATTACGAATTTCCGTTTCCAACATGTGATTGTTGAGATTTAAATTTTTTCTAGCAAACGAAGCCTTCGGAGAAAGGATAGTTTTCATCATCCCATTTCCATCGTCTTTTGGCAACAGCATCTGCATCTCATGTGTTGATGGCTTTTCTTTCCTCACCACTACTTAACAGGCTATTTGGGTGACCTGGTGGTGGCCAGTATTACTGGCAAAAGCTTGAATGTTTTCACGTGCTGCATTTGCCAACCTTTGACTTGTACTCCCATCTTCACTTCTAGCTAAATTCCTTGTTCTTGCAACCAATGACCCAAGGCCATCTCGGTTAGGTGGATGTAATGATGGTATTTCTTGGTGTATCACTGATTTAAGTTGTTCAATTAATCTGTCCTGATCCATTTTCTCCAATTATTTATTATTTCACTAAAGTAAAAAACAATTGAAAACCAAGTTCATTATCTATAAATTTCAGTTCAACCCATGAAAGAATCATTATTGAGGTTAGAATGCATGGTGTCTGCTTGAAACCCACTATGCACATTTAAAAGTAACATAATGTAGAGAAATAATTGACATAATCATGTTGAAATTTTCAGCATCTGCTCTTTTTATTCATAGTTTGCAGAGGGGTCTGATGCCCCATTTATATTTTATCCACCCCTATATATGTGTAATATAGACATCTTTCTATTAAGAAAAACCTAGAGAAAACGCAACCAAATCGTTTCGGACTTTGGATCAAACAATTCCTTCAGATATTTAACCCTTAGAAGCCAGAATACGTATATATACGTTTTGAAAAGGCCATTTTACCGATACACAGTCTTTTGGTCATAACTCCTGACCACTTGAGATTCAGAGAAAAAAAAAGCTGCTATTTTTTGTAGCTGAGAGAAAGAGCTTTCCAACGATACCAAAGTTGATACCTGAATCATTTGTCCTGGTCGAGAAATTGCCTTTGAAAGAATAAATTTCCAGATAAAAATGATTAACTTTTTGGCCTTTTTCAAAAAAGTTAGCAGCTTTGAAAGGTTAATAAAATTTTTTTAAATCTTTAAAACTGGTCCAAACTGTCAAAAATGACTATTGGTACTGAGAGAAAGTAGATAAAGGCATTTTAAATGAAAAGTGAAAAACAATTGAGTCTATGTTAACCCTTAGAAGCCAGAATACGTATATATACGTTTTGAAAAGGCCATTTTACCGATACACAGTCTTTTGGTCATAACTCCTGACCACTTGAGATTCAGAGAAAAAAAATCCGCTATTTTTTGTAGCTGAGAGAAAGAGCTTTCCAACGATACCAAAGTTGATACTGAATCGTTTGTCCTGGTCGAGAAATTGCCTTTGAAAGAATAAATTTCCAGAAAAAAATGATGAACTTTTTGGCCTTTTTCAAAAAAGTTAGCGGCTTTGAAAGGTTAAACTATTCCTTCAGGAATTTACCTTCACAACGAAAAGTACTTTCCCAGCAAAAACGTAGCCAAAACGTTTCGGACTTTGATCAATAATTCCTTCAGGAATTTACCTTCACAACGAAAAGTATTTTCCCAGCAAAAACGTAGCCAAAACGTTTCGGACTTTGATCAATAATTCCTTCAGGAATTTACCTTCACAAAGAAAAGTAATATCCCTGCAATGAACGTGATCTCTTCAGGAATTTACCTTCAGAAAGAAAAAGTACTTTCCCCTGCAAAAAACGTGACCAAAACGTTTCGAGAATTGACGAATAATCAAATCTCAGAAAAATATACATAAAGAAGAAAATCTAGAAGAAGGCATATCTGAATTGGAATATCTGAGAGTATCAAAATAAGAAAATTAAATTTCCCGCTAAGAGTCGGAAAGATAGGAAAATAAGTTCCAATAAGGATTTTAAAATCACGAAATCGTCTTCAAAATCTTTTTCTCCTTTTTAGCCCGACCGAGGGTCAAAAGTCGGGCGGCATATACCTTTCAGCTCGCAACCCTAGTACCTTCCGGATTAGTAGTCTACTAAATAGCTCTGTTTTCATAATTTCAATTCAGGAGTTTTAGCATTCTAGGAGATATGTATGTCGCTTTTTCTAATTAGCAGATGTTTCACTAAAGCAGGCAACTATAAATATCCTACCACTTTTTTGAAATTCGATGACAATATTTCAAGCTTCAGAATTATTTTTGAACATACTATGATGTCAATTCACATTGATAGGGTCATCATAGTGATGACCTTGGTAGGATTTGAATTTGCTTCAGAAATGTTGCCAAGTTTCCCCTATCTTTCAGAACATTACGACGAGTGCTTAAAAAAGAAAAATGCTAAAGAGAAGAGCGAAAAGAAGAGTGGAAAGAAGAAACAATTAAACGTAAACGACATGCTTCAATCGCCACCGCCTGGAAAGCGATTGAAAAGATTCCCAGCAAAAGAGATCGATTCTGATGTTGAAGTTAGTAGATGAACAAACTTAATGCCTTGAAAAGTAAAGAAACATAATTACTTGGATTTTAATGCCCCTCCACTTCCCTTTTCATATTTCAGCTGCATTGCTCTATGATCTAATTTTGGACAATAATTTTAGAATAAAGGATAAGAGAAAGATAATTTAAAAGATTCTTATCCATTTTCCAGATAGCCTTTCCTTAACTGGAAATCTTTTTTATCTTCTATACTAAATGAGTTTATGAAAAATTTCTGTAACGCTAGCCCAGTAACATATGTTAAGGTTTCTAAAATTTGAACGCCGCGGCTGGAAAACCTATCCACCTTCGATACAAAAAGTCTCGCGCTAAGTTTGACAAGCGTAGAAAACTCGGATTAGAGAAGACTCTACACTGCTATTTGTAGACGAAAAAAGTTCTGACGTCAATTTCATGAAAAAGTACTGCGACGTCACAAAGTTTCAAATAAAAAGGTGTGGCATTTTTGTTGCACGATTTCGAATTATTATTCTTATTTTTATTCATAGAATTATATTTCACAGGTCTATCGACCTCTACGAAATAATTTTAGATTTATAAATTGTCTAATTCTTCATCTGTCGTCCAGTCGTCAGAGGATATGGACAGAAGAGAAGGCGTTGTTTTGGTCTTTGTCCTAGGTTTTCGAACTAGGCGAAGGTTTGTTCTAGGGCTTCCTCTTACATGCCAGACGAAATCGTCATTTTTTGAATTCATTTTTTTCGCCTTTTGGCACATATCTTTAATAATTTTTCTTTCGTTGATGGTGAAGTCGTCTGTGATGCTAAAGCCACCAATTTCATTGAATCTTTTCAGCTTATGCAGATTTTGCATTATCCGTTCTTTTTCCTCTATACTTTTTAAGATCAACTTGATTGGACGCCAATGTAGCCCTTTTCGGTTTTGTCCAATGCGATGATGGTGGGACGGTTTGATATCTTGAACGCCAATGTTACCTAGTATACCTTCAATATCTATTTTGTCTTGTTCCTGTTGTTCCTCTTTGTTGTCTACCTCTAATTCCACCATTCCATGTATAATAATATTTCGTTTTCTTGATTCGATGTCTCTTTCTTCATTCTTGTTTTCTTGTTGGTGTTCTCTCACTGCTGATTTGAAATTATCCTTGTGTTTCTTAGTTATTTCAGCGTATGTTTTTTCTGATGTTTTCTCTATGTAATTCGTCGTTTGCTTTATTTCTTCTTTTATAATATGCTTGGTTTTTATTTCAAAGTCAGCCATCTTATTGGTTAAGATGTTTTCGATATCGTTCTTAAGGCTGCGGTTCTTGGCTAGCTGGTTGTTGAGCTTTTTAATGACGTCGTCCTTCTTCTCAATCTCCCTCTGCATCATATGATACGAGTTCTCACCTATTTTACTCATTAGAGATCGTGTTATCCGCACGCAATTCTGACATAGATATTGTTCGTTATAAGTGTTGGCAAAAATTTGCAGCTGATAAAGCGGTAATTGTGTGCACTCGTAGTGTACCATGCGGTGGCATTTTCGGCATTTTAGACGGTTTTGGTCATCATCATCTGAGCAGGAGGTGGGAGTGCATGTTTGGTTTTGTTTAGCTTCTTCAAATGGTTGTTTTTCCTGCTTTTTGTCGTTTTTTTCGTTCATGTTTTTGATTTTGCTAAATTTCAACCATTTTTGAAGAACTACACAAAATGCGTGTTGACTAACTGACGTCAAATAAAAACTGTTTTTTTATATCAACACACGCAACAAAATCCAACATTGTTGTTTGATGATTAAACTTCGTCTAACATTATTTAAAAAGGTTTCAATGTTGGTTGCATTGAATATGCGCCGGTCTTAAGCTGTCCGCATGTGAAGCCAACAAACGGGAAAACCTTCAGTGCTCAATCGCAAAGCCCGAGCCTCTCCTTCACAACTAAGGCTCCCATCACTTCAGACACCTTTTGGCGTCTGCAACGACGGGTACCCTCGATAATTTTGACAGGGTCACTATGGTTTTCCATTGAACACAAACTTCCGTTATCTTAAAAAGACATATCATCGAGGCTTACAGACACAAAATTTTGACTAATGTAGAAAGTTTAGAAGTATAATTTTAAGCCAAAACGATGTCAGGAATTAACCCACATTATAGTATTTTAAAGGCTTTTGATGTGCAAGCAAAACCGTTAACCGGCGTTTGCGACGACGGGAACCGTCTAGTTATAACTACATTGAATCTTATTTTTGTAGCGAGAATTGTATCTTATAGTTTTTATAAGAATATAAGACCAGAACGAAGGACCTGAATTGTAATTTCAAGTGTGTTGTGTACCTTTTCACCTTTCAATACGTTGGCAGTGCTACCACTCCTTTTCGAACTAGGTTTAATAACTACAAGTGCTGCCATAGGAAACACAAAACGGGTTCTATCGTTACGCAAGCCTCCTTTCATGCACATTTCGAACAAGAGGATCATCACGGCATGGAAAACTGGGAAGTTACATTAATCGACCAAGCCCCAGATCTTCCATCAGTACGCCGCAGGGAGTTTTTTTGACAATATAAACTTAATTCTTTTTCTCCCGATGGTCTTAATGATCGAGATGTGCCGTTAGAAGACTTCGGTTAGGATATTTGACCTTTCGCTCTTCTTTTCTTTTTTTATTTTGTTTGCTTTTATTTTCCATAAGTTGCTATTTTCCTTTTTTTTTGGACATTATACTTGAGTCATTTTTGCAAATATTTAACTTATATTTAATGGGTCATGAAAGCTCGGTGAGTAAGGGCCCATTATTAACTAGACATTTTTTATGCTAGTGTAATTAATACCCTTAGGATTCGTGTAATTGTTATAGTATCTTATTTTACGTGTTTTATTTTTCCTATTGGCTTGTTAATTTCTAAATGTTATGAGCAATTATGTCATTGTGTATAGTTCAGCTATGTACTACATTTACTCCCTTTACGACATGGTCTTTATTTATCTATTAATTTATTTTCACATTTTACAACCTTTTTAAACGTGTACTTAATATTTTTAACAGTTTCTTTCCTTTTAATCCCATATGCCTAGTTTAACTTCTTTGTAATTAATTTTTTTTCCCTAGATAGACATACTTTCAGCCAAATTATTTTATATAACATCCATAACACTCTCAATTTGCAAAGCAATTTTTATTTGACGTCAGTTAGTCAACACGCATTTTGTGTAGTTCTTCAAAAATGGTTGAAATTTAGCAAAATCAAAAACATGAACGAAAAAACCGACAAAAAGCAAGAAAAACAACCATTTGAAGAAGCTAAACAAAACCAAACATGCACTCTCACCTCCTGCTCAGATGACGATGACCAAAACCGTCTAAAATGCCGAAAATGCCACCGCATGGTACACTATGAGTGCACACAATTACCGCTTTATCAGCTGCAAATTTTTGCCAACACTTATAACGAACAAAATCTATGTCAGAATTGCGTGCGGATAACACGATCTCTAATGAGTAAAATAGGTGAGAACTCGTATCATATGATGCAGAGGGGGAGATTGAGAAGAAGGACGACGTCATTAAAAACTCAACAACCAGCTAGCCAAGAACCGCAGCCTTAAGAACGATATCGAAAACATCTTAACCAATAAGATGGCTGACTTTGAAATAAAAACCAAGCAGATTATAAAAGAAGAAATAAAGCTAACGACGAATTACATAGGAAAAATCATCAGAAAAAACATACGCTGAAATAATAAGAAACACAAGGATAATATCAAATCAGCAGTGAGAGAACACACAACAAGAAAACAAGAATGAAGACAGAGACATCGAATCAAGAAAACGAAATATTTTATACATGAATGGTGGAATTAGAGGTAGATAACAAAGAGGAACAACAGGAACAAGACAGAATAGATATTGAAGGTATACTAGGTAACATTGGCGTCCAAGATATCAAACCGTCCCACCAATCGCATTGGACAAAACAGAAAAGGGCTACATTGGCGTCCAATCAAGTTGATCTTAAAAAGTATAGAGGAAAAAGAACGGATAATGCAAAATCTGCATAAGCTGAAACGATTCAATGAAATTGGTGGCTTTAGCATTACAGACGACTTCACCATCAACAAAAGAAAAATTATTAAAGATATGTGCCAAAAGGCGAATAAAATGAATTTAAAAAATGATGATTTCGTTTGGCATGTAAGAGGAAGCCCTAGAACAAACCTTCGCCTAGTTCGAAAACCTAGGACAAAGACCAAAACAACGTCTTCTCTGCCCATATCTTATGACGACTGGACGACAGATGAAGAAGTAGACAATATTTATAAATCTAAATTATTTCGTAGAGGTCGATAGACCTGTGAAATATAATTCTATGAATAAATTTTTCTACGCTTACATTTAACTTGATAAAGACAACCGTCGAAACGTCGTACACTACTGTGTTTTTTATGTTCATTTATAAGTTTTAGCACAAATATACATTGACTTTTACGTTCACTTATAGTTTTTATATTTACATTATTGAAATAGAGTAAGACATCATTTTAGACAACTCTCCCAGCTGGCACACAACATTGTTTCAAAGTTTATCTAACGTTAGCAACGTCCATATAACGTTAGATGGACGTTGAAACACCATTGTGTTCCAACTGGGATGGTTATCTACTTTTATGAAATAAACTCATCAAAACATTTAACAATTTTTGTCTTCCATCAGGCCAGATTCGGATCTAGAAGTGACAGATTGGGAGGACTACAAGGAACAAGATTATAAGAAGCCTCTCTCTGATCAAAATGTCTTTTCGAGTGACAGTGATTCTGATACAATCTGCGATTCTGAGGCTGAAATCATAGAACCCAGTGACTTTGACAAAAACTGAAGATATCTATGTATTGCTGACGTTGAAGCTGATTCAGTTTGTAAGCGATTGGATAAGCTGATTAGAGATGGTTGGATTTCCAAAGACCAAATTTTCTACAAATATTTGAACGATGTCACGCAAATTTACTATGATACTAAACATCCTTATGACAAAGATGTCATAGAGTTTTTTTCATCCATTGCACACCTTGGTGGCGAGAGCACTTTCAACTTCGTAAGAGGACCGATGAGATTTGAAAACAAGGAAAGAGGAGATCAGTTGAATTAAATTCGCATGAATCTTGGCGGCCCTGGGGTTGAAACGATTCGGTAATTATTTACTTGCTTTGAGTACACGCTTTTTTATAAGAGCAAACCGTTGCTAAAAATCGACCAAAACCTAGGCACAAATTAACATCAATCTCAGCCTCAGATTTATGTATTGTCAATGTTTGAACCTGAGCAGATTTTGAATTTACAGGTTGGTTGGTTGCTTGAGATATGAAGTGTTTCTTTTGCTAATACTGTATTCATTTACCTTAATTCTATCCCTCTATGTTTAGGAAAAACAAAACCGCTTATACCACAGCTCCTGGTGTCGTGAAGTATTTATCACTACTCATGTACCGATTGCTCCAAAACAACGATGACCGTCCTTTGACTATTGTGTCGAACACGGTAGTGGACGTTTATCCAGTTGTCTTTTCCAATGATGGCACTGCGTTGAAACCATCAATCCAATTTGACGAAGCCAGAAATGTAAATGTTGGGCTTGAAATGCACGAATTTCATTACGAACAATGCAAAACGGAGCAATTTTTGAAAAAGGAAATGGTTGCCAAAACAAAGTGTGCGAAGCTGTCGTATCGTCTGTTACGAGTCCTGACAGCGAGGTTTGTCTACCACTTGATGTCCACTACTGCTCGAAGAGTGGTAAATCTGGGGACAACATCAAACAAACATTTATCAAACAAATAAGAATTTGGTCCTAATTCGCATTATTTAATTCCGCAATTCCTAACATTTGGTCAATTTGGATTAATAAATTCTGCATTTTCAATAATTTTGCTGTGATTTTATCATGAATAAAGTTTACAATGTGGTTTATTCGTATTAATTAATTCCGCAAAACATGAAATTTTTGAGGTGTCATTTGCATTGATTTATACCGCATTAATTTATTCTCGCATTAATTTATTCCCTTAAGGTAAGGCGAGTTTCGCTAACTGGTACCTTCAACTGAACGATAAATGTGGCTGTCTCTCCATCTTTTATACTTTGAGAAATCGTGCAGAAGCTGATTTCCAGAATGTTGTGGGATTACATTTAAAGAGTCAAGACTATGTTCGAAACAGGGACCGTCAAAATCCAAGTGGTGTATTGGCATTATGCAATCCAGCTCTTCTAGCCTACATCAAAACCTTTGGTAACTTTAAAAATTTTCTGCCATGTGTATGCTTTGATCAGAACTTGCTAATATTATGAAAACCAAGGTTTAGGATAGCTAATGTTGTTTTCAAAGAAAAAATGGGATGGCACGCTGTCTTGATATCTAAATACACCCCTGTCTCCGTGACTCAGAGTTTAAATAATGAAGTGGGTAAAATACTATTAGCGATCTTTTCCTTTTTGATGGGTAGGCGTTTCAAATGTTATTTTATTTACAGTTCAAAAATTCCTGTGAGACAGGGGTGTTCTAATTCAGGGGATGTCAATCGAAAATTTCGATTGTCGAACCAATCGAATATAATCGAAACCAATCGAAGTGATTGGTCGAATCGATCGAAGCCAATCGAAGTCAATCGAAGATTTACATCTTTTTTAGATTGATTTGGTTCGATTTTATTCGATTGGCTTCGATCGATTCGGTCAATCACTTCGATTGGTTTCGATTATATTCGATTGGTTCGACAATCGAAATTTTCGATTGAGCTTTCTTTTGTGTTAGTGGACTAATAAAAAACCTGAACGATAATACGATGTGTGATTGCCTCTTTTCAAACAAATGAAGCGCTCTTTTGGACAAATATCCTTACCTAATCGAGGTTAATCGCTTCTTAACGGGCGTACAAACTTTATCGCGAGCTGAAACTTTTATGATTTTTGCGAATTTTATCCATTTTTGTGACAGTCATAACCTGGATATCCAGCCCGTAAGCTTTTTTTAGAGTTTGTTATTTCTTATGTTTACAGTCTGGTTTACCTAGATCGTCTGCATTCTCATCTGAGATGATTATGCGGATATTCTGATTGGTTGGTCCATGCAAATCAGAGATCTGAATGGTGGCGCGCGTATAAGAAATTATGCGAGCCGACTTGAAGTGTTCGCCTAAATATTTAGGTGAAAGGCTTTGTGACTCAAATTGTCATATCCGCGCTGAGGAAACTAAAGCGTCAGGCGTCAGAGGGCTAAAATATCATTAACCGCCCAGGTTATAGGGCAATATCGTCATTAGCGGCCCGCTCGGAATTGGATTGAAGTCGTTGCATTGAAGCATAGAGACTAAACGAGGCCCCCCAGTGGTTTGCGTGATGGCGACTTTTTTCTTGCGTGATGGCGTGATTAGAGATTTTTTTCGGCGTGATTTTGGCGTGATGCGTGATAGGGCAAAAATTTGAGGCGTGATGCGTGATTTGGGCTATTTTTCGCTATTTTTTGCGTGATGACAAATTTTAGCGATTTTCGTGCCTCCGGTGCCATTTGCGCCCTCCGCTTCGCGTCGGGCCCAAATGACACTATCGGGCGAATAATCAAACTACGCGGGCCGAAAATAACAACAACGACCTCAAACTGAACGCTATTGTTATCTATATACTAAAAGTCTAATTCTCTATGAGCCGTGGGGAAGCCATTATGGATTTTTTTCCAACTTTCTTTTTAAATCGAGCTCCGAGCGGGAAAACAGTACAGTGTTCTTTTTTCGAGGCGGAGTACGTTTCGTTTGAGACACGTCACCGTTAAACATGCCTACGGTTCCTTGCCGATCGGGAAACGTCGCCCGGTTCGGAAGCGTATTTTTGATCGGACCATACTGCTTTCTAACAGTCAAAATAAAGATGGCGGCAAAAAAACAACTGGTTGCTACTGCTCTTTTGCTATTTTTCTTTGGGTTTTATGCTTTAATGAGATGAATTGGATGATGATTTTTGTTTGATTGTTACAAGAAATGGTTGATGATGAAGTTTGTTGTTAATCTTTCCTGGATTTGATGCTTTGTTTGGTTTGGCATGAGAGATGCAATCTCTTCTCTTCTATTCTTGAAAAACAGGACATTTTATCAACTTTGATCATGCTAGGTATATTTGAAAAATTAAACTGCCTCACCTTGTAGACCGACCGACCGGGAAACCTACCGCACACATTGAATGGTCCTGAGGGAAATGTTTCCGCTATTACAATCGACTTGATCAAAATGCTTCAGTGGGGCTTAAAACGTCTAAAGACAGAAACACAGAAAGTCTCAGTCAATTTGCTGAGTTGTATGACCCTTGCCGTTGAGAACTTGCACTCAGCCATCAATAAAAAGCAAGGAACACCTCGTATCATATACTCAATAGTTTGCTTCGTCAGTCAAGGAATCTCTCAAATCTGCCACCGAATGGAGTGCCCATTATTTCATCTCAAGGGAAAGATGGTATCCGCTTCCCGACACAGCACTGTCATTGAGGTGGCGGGCGTACGATCTGGCGGTATTCGGGATAAGGCCTAATTTAGGGCCGGGAAGCGGTAAAAACGATAAAAAGTGTTCGGGAAACGGTATTTTGCAAGAGCCACGGTGACGGTAAAACGCCTGATTTTTCGTCCGGGATGAGGTAATTCTCATAAAAAACAACGGTATTTCGGTAAAAGCCATACGTAGACGGTGTACATAAAATTTTCGGACTATAAAAAAAGCTTGTCACAGGAGTCAACAAAGGTGAAAAAACGCGAAAAACACCCAAAAAATCGAGGGGTAAATCACTCGAAAAATGATGTACGAGATTTATGATTCATTTTTGATTTATGATTTATTTTTGATTTATGATTTATTTTTGATTTATGATTTATTTATGATTTTTATCTGATTTATTTTTGATTTATAAAATTGTGTACGAGATTTATTTTAGTGATTTGCCCCTCGCAAAAAATAAGGATCTTACATTTCATAAAAAACCTTATTTGAAACGTTAATGTAGATGTGCAAGGGGCTTTATAAAGCCCGGTTCCTATGAAAATGTTTTGTTCGCGGAGAAACTAGGCTACGTCATATCTCCTTTGTTCCACTTGAGCTTCCCTTCAAAGAGAAGAAGTTTTACGTCCGGAGCGCGGGAGATATGACCGTAGCCTAGGATAAACCAGACAAAGATTCGAATTTTACGAGGCTAAAATTTGGGGCAGACTAGAAACTTCTAAAATTGTCTGATAAGGCTGAAATTTTGCAATCGAAACAAAATACAAAAATAGTGATCGACCTCATACACATCATATTCCATTTTGCCGAATTTTTTACTTCTAGTCCTTAGAATTTTATGGGAAAAACAGCGGGACCGGTATTTTCGAAAAATTTGGACGGGATAACGGTGATTTTCAAAAAAATGGCCGGGATGGCGGTAATTCAAAACCTTGTACGCCCCCCACATTGAGTGACTTGGATTTCTCGACACGAGCAAAGAGAAACCAAGGGCTCACCAGAGAACAAAAACGAGAGATGAGAGAGTGGGCATCCATAAATGGAGCAGTGGTGCGTCAACGTAGTGGAAGACATTTTTTTCCACTGTCTTCAAATTCTTGCGGAAAATGTTCTTCAATTTCAGACCTCAAAGCATTTCAAATAGTTAAAATTTTATTTTGTCTAATATTTGTATCATTTTAATGTATGCAGCCGTGCTACTATCATGTAAATAAATATATATTGTACACAATTTTGACTTTTTCAGCTGATATAATTAAATCGTGAAAATTGATTATTTAAGCATGATCGTGAAAACTAGTTATTGGCTAGACGATGTTATCGTCCGTTACAGTGATAGTAAAGGCGGGAAAAATGGCGGTATGGCGCTATACGGAAAAAAAATCGGCGGGAGAGTTTCGAAGAAACGGACGATAACTCTTTGGCATAAAAAAAAATTTGCGGTTTTGCTTGGACTAACCAGTGAGACTGGTTAGTCGCTCCGTGGTGAAAACCGCCTAAGTTTAAAGGCCGAGCTTGGTTCAAACGATCAAAACACGCTGGTCACTGGGAAGAAACACAAGGACAAGATGGATCTATGGTTTTTCTGTGAAAATCCAGCTCATTATGGATTCTTTCTTCTTGGTTCATTTGTTTTATTGAGACTACAAGATAACTTAGTTTAAGGGAGTACTTTTTCCTCAAGTATGCTTCTGTAGAAGCTGTTTTAAAATGATTTTTCAACAAGTCTACATACAGCAAAAAGACGTACAGAGAAACTAAGTAAGGTAAGTCAGTTTGTATATTTCTTATGAATCCTATGAATCACAGGCAGCGTTTCATTAGATATGTGAATACCCTCATATCTCCACTCTTAAATAGTTATTTTCACCTGGTGTTAGCAGTTCTTTGACAACTTTGAAAAATGTCAAACAAAGTACTTATTGTCAATTGTGGATTTTACTTTAAAAGACTGCTTTTAACATACTTTTTGTTCGAACACTTTCACATTTTCTCATTTTGATTTGAATTGTCGAGAAGTTCAGTTACCTAGTCGTACCTGTAAAAATTATCAGATTATTATTCTAAATTTTCTAGGTAAGAATCAGAAATTCAGAAATAGGATGCATGGGAAAATATGGCAGTAATTTGCAGAGAGCACAATACAGAAATGAAATATTTGGCACAGCATCCTGGTTTATTATTGAGATTAAGACTTGCAATATTTCACGACGTCCTGGTATAATTTGAGATTATAAATTGTAATATTTCACTTCACGTCGTGGTTTAATTTGGGATTATAAGTTGGAATATTTCACTTGACGTTCTGGTACAATTTGAGATTATAACTTGGAATATTTCACTTGACGTCGTGGTTTAATTTGGGATTATAACTCGGAATATTTCACTTGACGTCCTGGTTTAATTTGGGATTATAACTTGGAATATTTCACTTGACGTCCTGGTAGAATTTGAGAGATATAAAATTGCAAATTTCACTTGACGTCCTGGTTTAATTTGAAATTATAACTTATTTCACTTGACGTCCTGCGTACAATTTGAGATTATGACTTGGAATATTTCACCAACGCCCTGGTATAAATTGAGACTGTTACTGAAATATGTCATCATGATATGCAATTTTTCACTTGACGTCCTGATATAATTTGAGATTATGGCTTGGAAAAATTTACATCAGCCTTCTGGAATTAGTCGAGACTGTAATACAGTATTGTCGGAAGACAGTTTAGAATCATTTGTTTATCATGATTGAATTACCTATTTATCAGTTTTTGTAAATAAGAAATTTAATGTCATTTAAATCTGCCTCAAGGTTTTTACTAATCGGTACTTTTCCATTTTAAGCTAATCTCTGGGGATTTCTTAACTTTTCTCCTATTTCATCCTCATTTTTAATGTCTCTTTTTGGGAAGAAAGAAATTCAAGCTCAAATCAAAGCAAGATCAACATACTGCAAAGTTTACAAGCTGGAACTTTTTTACTTTTTCCCTGCAAAAGTTATAAGATTTTTCATCCACTAATTTAAAAACTTTTATCAAACAAAACAGGAAAGTCACAAATTCGAAATTGCAAGTATTTATAAAACTGTCAATGATTTGTATACATATCCTTTGTCTTTGAGCAAAATGGTGGTGGGGAGAATATACTATAGCTTTTTATTTACATGGACTTTAATATATAAAAGGGGTAAATATAAGGATATAATCCTCAGGCAAAGAAACAACAACAAACAAAAAAACTTTACATGGTTTGATGTTTTTTAAGAAATTTGTAAGGTGAAAGTTTAGATAGATATCCTTGTTGCAAAGAAATTACAAACTTATTAAAGAAATGACTGCTCATAAAAATTTGTTATTCTAAGAAAAGAAATTGTAGTTCCAAGAAAATATAAAAGGAATAAAAGGGAGAGGGTATTCAAAAAGAAAGATATCATTTCTTGGAATCTCAGTTTCTTTCTCCCGCCTCTTTTGTTTTGTTTTGATTTTTTCGATAACAAACACAGTTGGCCTCGCATACGGAAACTCCAATTCATACAATTTGAGCTGTTTTTGTATTTTGCGCTAAAATCGTATAGTCTAAGACTAGCAACTCTACCGACTGTAAACTCTTTTCTGCAAAAAAAAACCGCTTGCGAATTTTCTTCGGCTTTGGGCTTTTTACTTTGATAGTGATTCGTCTTAGACTATAACATAGTCTAGTTATTGGCGTGATCGTGAAAATGAATTTTTTTTGGCGTGATTTGAGTTTTCCTTATTTACAAATAAAATCACAAGAAAATATTGGACTTGTCTTTTATTTAATTTTTTCATTTATTATTATTTATTTCCTTACTTTCATTTTTGTTTGCATTCATTCGTTTGCATTCATTTTCTTGTTATCTGGTACCAGATGTGGAAATATGCTACGACACACTTTGCTCTAAAGGTCGGGCATATTTTAACATCTGAAAGGTTTGCATTACGGGATTTGACTTGACCGCGTTTAAACATTTTGTGAGGAGCTTGGAAACGATCAACATAACAAGTTAGCATCTAATTCCTATCGGATGCGAGTGCTAAGCAGAAAATAATAACAAATCTGATTCGCATCAGATTTGTTATATTCTCTAGGCTAGCACCATATTCGCTATTAGCACCATATTCGATATGGTTCGGAATCATATTCATGTACTAGTAAACAAACATAAACAGTCCCTTATTTAGCTTCATTTACATGAAAATACAACTTAAAACATGAATTTATTGCTTTTCCCTACTTACCTAGACATACTCGATAAATATTACACTAACCTTCATAGTTTTCAGGACCTCAAAAGTGAATTTTCAATGTGCTCCCCTACGAATGTGAATTGTATTTGAATTGTACAATTCAAATGTATTTCAAAGAAGGTTCAGTTACAATTCGAATAATAATTCATATACATTTCGCAGTTAATTCAAAAGCAGTTCATGAACTGCTTTTGGATTGTATAATTTGGATTGTATTTGAATTATGAATTTCTAAGAATATAGTTAGCACTTCAAATGCACTTCATAATGACATTTCAAAAGCAATCCATGAACTGCTTTTGAATTGTATAATTTGAATTGTATTTGAATTGTGAATTTACAAGAAAATAGTTAGCAATTCAAAAGCATTTCGAAAACACATTTCAAAAGCAATCTGTGAAATGTTTTTGAAATATCTAATTTGAATTGTATTTGAAACATAGAAGTCATTCCATTGCACATTTCACATTTCAAATGCAATCTAAATCATGCATTGTGTGTGGGCAATGCAATTAAAATTGGACAATATGGCAGAATTTGAAAACACCAGAAGATTCAGAAAATTTGCAATGCTTATTACGAAAATAAATTTCATTATCAAGAAAGATTATTTTATACTCATATGAAATTTAACAAACCTGTTACCTCCTTTTAATTCAAAACATTCAAGCATTCAAGAAAAAGAATGACGTTGTTTAGTGGAAATTCAATCAAGACTTCCAGAACATGGACTCCTACAAAACGTAAGATTTCATTTAAAAAGTATACAAGCAGCTTCTCTGATCTCTGTTTATAGATCACAAAATAAATGGCTAAAAACTCGGACCCTCTTTGCTATCTTTTCCTTTAAAACCAAATATATTGATGCAAATTTAGAACAGGTACAAAAGTCATAAAAAATCAACAACTTACATACATTATTGCCAGGGCGGGAACTATATGAAAATATATAATGTAACAACCATTTTTCAAAAAAGCCACAATCAACAACCTCATAATACATTCTAGAGTATTTCACATTAAAAATATAATTTGTAAAGCTTTCCGTCTTTCAAGTAAACCTTCCTTGACTCTGAAAAATCTTGAAGTGGTTTGTTTTGATTTTGGAGTTCGATTTTCTGACAAGCCTGGGCATGCTCAGTACTGGATTACATTTGAATTATCGAATGTTGCTATTTTTGTTTTCCTGGACATTTCAAATACCATCCATTCTGGATTGTATTTGAAATACATTCGAAAACTCTTTTGAAAATCAAAAATACAATTCAAAAGCATTTCAGATTGTGAATCACATTTGGATTGTTCTTCTTTTATTTCCAAAATATTTCAAATACATTCAGATTTTGAATTGCAAATGGATTGTCCTTGGAATGTATTTGAATTGCAAAACAATTCGTAAGGGCTCTGTAAAATTACAAAATTGGGCTGTTCTGTTGGTACACAAAAAGTGAGGTTGATCGTTAGTAAGATACAAACTACCTATACAGAAGTCTGTAGATCTTTCTGAAGACAAAATTATCTGTTTTGTACACATATTTGTACTGCTGCTGCTAGAGACTTTGACTGACTTTGACTGTTGTCGGTCAGTCGGTTGTGTTCAGTTGTCTGGCGGCGGTCAACAGTCGTTTTGATAGGACCGCACAAGATTATACCAACATGAAAATTACTGAAAAAGCATAAGGAACATACCTGTTACTGTTTCTTTATGATCTTTGAGTTTGGATTTGAGAAAAATCAGTAAAAATCAGTCCACCAAAACAAACAAAAAATAATCAACATTTGTGTGCAAAAAACAATCTTTAAAAGGTTGGTGCATTTACAGAAATTACACTGAATACTAAAAGTAATACTAAGAAAGTATAAAGACATTTATATTGTAAAAAAAATCCACCAAAACAAACCAAAAACAACCAAAATCTAACAAAAGTTCTTCACTACTTGCCCCTCTTGAATCCGAAATTTGCTTTGTCAAATCTCTTTGTAAATCGAGCTCCGGCGTCAAAAACAGTTGAGTATTTTTATTGTAGGATGAAGACGTCATTTCTTTAAGAAACGTCGCGAGAAAATATGGGCACGGCGCTCCATCCTCCTTGTCAATCGGGAAACGTCGCCCGGCTCGGAAGCGTATTGTTGATCGGACCATACTGCTTTCCAACAGTCAAAATAAAGATGGTGGCAAAAATAAACAACTGGTTGCTACTGCTCTTTCGCTATTTTTCTTTGGTTTTTATGCTTTAATGAGTTGAATTGGATCATGATTTTTGTATGATTGTTACAAGAAATGGTTGATGATGAAGTTCTTTATTATTCCTTCCTGGATTTGCGATGTTTCGTTTGTTTTGGCATGCGAGATTGTGCAATCTCTTGAAAAACAGGACATTTTATCAACTTTCACAACACAACAAACTAACTTCAATTTTGCCCGTATATTTACACAAATTCTAACAAGGCAGGTGACTGAATATTTGTCGATAAATCTGACCATGCTATATTTGAAAAATTAAATACCTACTTAACATCGAAAAAGTTTGAACTCACTTTTTTATCGTTTATGATGGTCAGACAGATGGTAGATATCTAGATGTGGCACCCAACCCAAGGAAATGGTTGTGGTTGGATTTAAAATTTAAACCCAGAGCAAAATTTACTAATTGATACAGTACATTGATGATTGAATTTCCCTTTGTGTTTTAAAATGCATTTTAAACGTGGAAAACTTTTGGTTGTGAATTTGGACATTTTCTTGCACGTGCGTTTAAAACGTGGAAATTATTGCTGTGGACATCTTCTTCCACGTGCGTTTAAAACGTGGAAAACTTTTGTTGTTGATTTGGACATTTTCTTTCACATGCATTTAAAACGTAGAAACTTTTGCTGTGAATTTAAGGACATTTTCTTCCAAAAGAGCATTTTAAACGTGGGAATAAACCTTTGGTTGTGAATTTGGACATTTTCTTCCACGTGCGTTTAAAACGTGGAAAACTTTTTGTTGTGAAGTTGGACATTAACTTCCACGTGCGTTTAAAACGTGGAAAACTTTTTGTTGTGAAGTTGGACATTAACTTCCACGTGCGTTTAAAACATGGACATTTTTGCTGTGAATTTGGACATTTTCTTCCACGTACGTATAAAACGTGGAAAACTTTTGCTGTGAATTTGGACATTTCTTCCATGTGCGTTTAAAACGTGGAAATTTTTCCTGTGAATTTGGACATTTTCTGCCCCGTGCGTTTAAAATGTGGAAAACTTTTGTTGTGAACTTGACATTCTCTTCCATGCATTTAAAAATGTAGAAAAATTTTGCTGTAAGGCAAAAATAAAAAAATGTAGTGTCGGAATGCGGGTGAAGGAAAAAAGCTTTCATGCGGCCGGCCAGAAAAAAAAATTTTATTTGATTTTTTTGATAACCTTTTTAAGTAATAAGATCATTGCAATAGAACTTTAAAGGTAACTTTTATGTACAAACAGTAAAAGAAGTAAGCCCTGAATATACTATAATGTATCAACTACTAACAAACAAATCTTGACAAATCCAACTTGATTTTTTTTATAATGAACTATATTGATGAACCCATAGTCTGCGGACGGATCAGAAAATTATTAATTTTCACCTGGCTGGTTTCCGAAAACACTACCTTTTTTTTATTTGCGCCTCAATTGAAAATTTTTTCAAGCAATATCCTGACATGACGACTTTTTTTCTTTTTCATATTTTTGGAAATTATGATTGCCAATTATGTGACATTTTTTGCTTTTGCAGCACGCTTTTGAAAATTATAAAATGCCTTCTGCTAGGGGAATTTTTTCCTTTCGACGTTCTTTCAGATTATGAAAATGTTTCCCAGTATATATGAGATTTGTTTTTTCTTCTTTTGCATTACACTTTTTTTAATATAAGAACCAGTAAAATTTTTCTGAGCCTCGACTGTTCTTTTTTTTTTTTTTTGCACTTTTGAGCCTCTATCATATCATATTCTTATTAATAGGATGTAAGTGAGGTATTTTAGGCATTATACCCAATTTTTATTACTTTGACCCCTAAATTGCTTGAAATTGAGTAGTTTTCAGGCTCAGCATTGTTCTTAAATTGTTCTTATTTTTTGGCGATTTTGAGCCTCGTTGTTCTTATAAAATTGTTCTTATATTTAACAAAGTGTATGTTGTTGGAAATTATGAAATTGTTTCCCTGTTTTGAAAGTTTTTTACTTTTTGGCATGCATTTCAAAAAATATAACTTTTGGATGCTATAATTTTTTACCTTTTTTTCAATATTTTCAATATTTTGTATATATATTAAACCTTTTTTCTAATATTTTATATATGGAAGTATATGCAAAATATTTCATCTATTTTGAAAATATAAATTTTCCTTTGGTTTTCTTATTGTAAAATATTCTCAATTTTTGATAAACAAGATCAATTTTTGTAGATATACATTGCCCCTGATTTAAGAAAAAGAGAAAAGAAAAAAAGACGGAACGAAAAACCGTTACTTTGCACAAAGTATCATAAGTTAAGACATTTTTTTTCTCAAAAAATCCTTATGATCTCATTTTAAGTCGAAATTTTAAGATATTTGAGTTGAAAAAAACTTCAAAAAAGCAGTTTGTTTTGAAAATAGAATATCAACTTTCTTTTGGTTCACCAGAGTTTTTACATGTTTAAAATGCATTGATAGAAATTTTCCTTGCTCTCGTGACAATCATGAAAATTACCAAAGAAGGTTTGTTCACCACGCAAGTATCGCGAAAATAACCCAAATCATGCCTCGAATTATTTCCCGATCACGCATCACGCAAACGGCTGGGTACTACTTTTTAAAATTGTATCGTAAAAAAAGGCTAACTTTCTCATTACCGGGAAAACATACCTGCCCCATCTCCGGGATCTTTTCGCTTCTAGGCGTCTCCGGCAAAAATCGTGTTAAATCTACTTTTGTGGCGTTTTGGTCCGTTTCCGTTGTACACTAGTAATCGGAAAGTTTCGCTGGGAATATAACGAAGTTTAGCAATCCTACGGTATGTAGTGTAAAAAACCTTTCGCTTGCGAACACGAGATTTTTGTATCGTGCGTAACCCCTTTTACAATTGATTGAAGCGCCAAAACTGTAAATAAAATTAGTTTTTGACGGTCGGCGCAGCAGACATTTTCATGCTAAATTTTGTTCAGTCGGGACGAACAAAATTCTTGAGCAAGCGAAGATATAGCCATTGAACCCGACTGTTGTCGGCACATCAAAGGGTCACTACTAAACCTCTCCGATGGTATATTGGTCCGCTCCTTTAGAGCTTTAGCGTGGGCGGCCGCCAATACGCCATCGGAATATCAGATAAATTTTCTTGGTGTATCTTCTCTTCGAAGCGGCCGCTCGGGTACGGGATGCCGAACCGGGTTCTAGGCCGACTCCAACCTTTCCTTTTCTGCTGTACTTAGCTGTATATGGTCAGACTTTGTGCCTACTTTAATCGAAGAAATTTTAGCGAGACTAATTTTAGCGCATATTAGCGAGTCAGGAAAATCTTGATTTTTTTTGGATTTATTTTAGCGAATCACGATTTCAAAAAAATTCGCGTGGATAAATTTTAGCGAATCTTCGTATTACATTATTGACTGGATTTGTTTTCTAGCATTTCTTTGCACTGAAACTGATAAAAATGTATTAAGGGAATATAACCAGAAATTTCGCGTGGATAAATTTTAGCGATCTGTCGATTCGGCGTGTTTTAGCGAGATTTATTTTAGCGAAAATAGGGAAAACTCGCTAAAACGCTAAAATTAGTCTCGCTAAAATTTCTACGATTAAAGTATGTTTTAATTTTTCTTCTTGTTCAGCTGACGGGTGATGCTTACTCCATTACCTTAAGTACCTGGTCTCAAACTTTTGGTCTTCAGCTTATCGCTTCCTTTTGTGTCTTGTGTATTCCTTTTGTCAATTTTATTTCATAAAATCTCCGTCGATTTAAGATTGGATAGTCGAGACTAATCTCTATAACCTTGGAACCCAGACCTCCATCAGCCTTGATCGTTTCTTTTCGCAAAACCATAAAGAAGGAAGCAGACGTACCTCAAAACTACATCAACAAAAATCAAAGCTGAGAATGTAACTTAATCCAGCTTAATCATACAAATCGATCCATAGCTGTGAGTTAAGCATGGTCGAACCAACTGAGGAGGCATTGACAGAGGCTACAAACCCTGTCATTGACCCAGAAGACACTGAGCCCTCTGGAGAAAAACGACCTCTACAGGAAGATGAAGCTCCTTCAAAAGCCATTTCTTTTAAAAGAAGAAGGTTGGAACCAGAAGCTGAGGACGCCATACAGGATTGGCAACTGCCAGAGGAAATGAATTCTTACGCTCGCAAGTTTTTTCTACAATTTGTAAAGGAGAAAGAACTTAAAGACAGTGTCTCCAACAACAATCCTATCCCTAAAAATTTTTTTGTCCAAGGAGCCAAAAATGGACGAACACTTTAGAGAATTAATGGAGGAACGACGTCCAAGGGGAGAGATAGAGCTTGGCCACGTTTTTGAGAGTGTTCAGAGTCGGATCTTGCAAGTAATGGGTCCATTGGCAAAGGTTTGGTTTATCTTGGAAGAAGTTTTTCAAACCAAGTCCTTTGAAGAAGTGGACATGGCAGAACTCCTGGATTACATTGACAGTACCATCCTGTTAACCGGTCAGGCTTTCAACTCTGTTTCTTATCGGAGAAGATTGAATATTCTCAAAGCAGTTGGCACTGAGAACACTAAAGCAAAAGCCACTTTGAAGGAACATTCTGAGTTATTGAATGGTTCAGATAAGGAACTGTTTGGTGAAACCTTCAGAAAGCATGCTATCGAAATTGCAAAAGCCAAGAAGAAGTCGAGAGAGGTTTACGAAGATAAAGACCCTCGGAGAGGCTCGAGTCGTGGAAACAGACGTCCCAATCATGGGGGCCCCTCATTTAGGAAGTTTCAAAATGGGGGGCGAAGCTACGAGGACAACTCCGAGACTTCATCAACATCAAATTCAAGACCATCATGTAGAAGATTTCGTTGGTCAGGACGAGGAGGTGCATCCAACTATCAGAATAATAAATTCAAACGATTCAACAAGGCCTGGAGTCAAGGAACAAACATCGGTAAGAGCCACTCACTTGTTAAAAAGAAGGGCATCTTTCACCAATATGGCTTCAGAAAATTCTCCAGAAATATTTCCACTAACCCAGCTAAAAAGGGTACATCCAATGATTCGAAAACTGTTCCTAAAACACCTAGTAGGGAATTTCCCTTTAGCAGGAAGGTTAAAATATTTTGTCACTCAATGGGAAAAATTAACAAGCAACCCAGAAATTTTGAATTGGGTCAAAGGTTTAAAAATAGACTTCTTAGAACAACCTTTCAAAGAAAACTTCCTCATCAGGCAAAAGTGTCCAAGGAGGAGAACGATTTAGTGGATCTAGAGGTGCCCCTTACGAAACTTCCACGCGTTTTAAATGCATAGAATTTGTCATTGAAATTTTAATTGCAATTTAAATGTAGCGAAACCTGGACCTAGACAAAAATGTTAAACGAATTTAAATCGCATTGCTAGAGTAAAAACTTTGTAAATAAAAACTTGAAACTTTAAACTTGAAGGCCTTTTCAATATCCGAAATATTTTTCATAAGAATTGAGAATTTGTAATACATTATTTTTCCTTTTCTTTGTAAGAACACCACTACCAGTATTCGGGTCCTTATAGGGATTTTATCGGGGCATTTTCTGATTATTTTCCAAGGTTTACATTGTCGAGCTGTATTCGTTGGGTTATTGGCTAATATTCACTCAGATTAACTGCGTTTTGAGATACAAGTCTAATCGTTTAAGTTGCAAATGGAATTTTTTATTTAGTAGAATAAACAGAAGTTAAAGTTAAAATTTACAACGAAAATTCTAATAAAAGATTAAAAATTAAAAAATTGAAAAATAAGATGGCGTCTTCGTCTTTTGTTTGGTATCGTGATTTTAATCATCCTTCAATTGTGTGTCAGTATTCCGTCGGTATATTATGGTTTTAGAAAGAAAATAAATATTAATAGATAAATTTTGGAAATAACATTGGACTTGTTAAATTCAAGCCAAGAAGAGACTCTTCCTTAACATCATTTCTAAACATAGCTCATGGCCTGACGGACATGTGACTAACACAACTGACAACTTGGCTTGTTAAAATAAAACTTTTAAACATCAATTTTCTCAAATCTTGTTTGTTCTAATTGCTCGTAATTTAATCAAACTAAACCGCCAATACTCAAAACAATTTAGCTAACTAATTTGCTACAATTATCAATGGAGCAGAGCAATTTACCCTAATTATTCGAAGAAAATAAATGTATTTTAAACGTATCTAAGAATTTTGAACGTAAAAAAATTATCACAAATTTTTACAATTTTGGTTAAGTTTCTACTGCATTGAAGAATAAATCAAACATCAAAAACGATATTTTCTTTGTGATGAAATTTCTGTCCTTACAAACTTAAAAATCCATGGAAATACTATGATACGTGATAATAATAACATCAAAAACCTTTTTGCATCCAAAACCTTTTTGCATCAAAAACCTTTTTGCATATTTCGTCCTTTCATCTTACTTCAGGAGAATACATACTTGTCACTTAAAGCCCTTAAGGTATGTGTACACCTTTTTCCGATTTTTTGTCAAAAAAGTTTTTTTCAGTCAAAGTGGAAGAAAAGTTACTGGATTTCATTTTGGTAAAATCGCGATCTTAAAATCTTTTTTTGATCCAGAGTTATAACCATTTAAATTTCAAAACAAAGTTGTATTATGACGGATTATTTACTCAAATAATCGTCTCTTTCGGAAACAACAAAGATAAAAGAGAGAATTCAGCTGATGTTTATTCTCACCTCTATTGAATAGTAATATTTTTGACACATTTCACTGATTACTCAAATAAACAGCAATCATCTCGTTAAAAATTTCAAATTGATGTAGAAAAAAACGAAATTTTACCACACCATACTACTTTTAACGAAGTTAAAGTCACCCATAGCATTTAGATATCGACTTCATTCTTTTTTATGAGATTCCCAAAAGATGAAACTTAAAAAGTGTCTTAGGATTTTATTTATAACCGAGTTTGTTTTTTTTTCAATTTACAGATAACTGAAAAAATCACATTTAAATTTACTGTTTTATCGATATTTTTACAGAATTTAGGATTTAAAGAGTTAAAGTCAATTCCAAATTCCATTTGCAAGAAGAACTATCTGGTAAGCGCCATTTGAACAAATATTCTCCGGGCGTTGGGCGCTTACTGGACTGCAGATAAACGTCCAATCTGACATAATCCTGTAAAAGAAAGACTTCCAATTTTCCGGAGCATGCCAATTAAAATTATATGTTATTAGAAAATAAAAAAATATAGTGTTTCCGGAATGCGGGCGAAGGAAAAAAGCTCTAACTACTAACAAACAAAACTTGATTTACAAGTGGGAATATCTAACCAAAAGAAAATCCCAAGACACTTTTTTAGTTCGATTTATTGGGAACATAGTATCGAAATTATTTTTTCAAAATTCAAAAGCTATGGGTGACTTTAACTTCTTTGAAGTAGGTAAGGTTAAAATTCTTAAGATTTTAATTGTATCCTGACCAGTTTTTTAAATTCAGCTGAAACTTTTACCATTAGAAAGAGAATATTATTGGCTTTCAGAAAATATATACTTTTGATGTATAAAAATTTTTTGTTCTAAAGATATGATCAATTAAAGAGAATGTGTCAAGAAAGGTGAACACATACCTTAAAGCTAGATATTCTGATATCTTTACGCGTAGAGTTTCTAAAAGAAACCTTAGAGTTTTAGCAAAATGGCTGCTAGTCTCGATTTTACAAGTATATAAGACAGAAAATTAGGCCCTAGATTTTCATTTTTTGTCAGACAAAAAACTTATGATTTGATTTACACCATTGCCGAAAGCTTAGAATCAGAAAAAAGGTTGCGCCATTATTGTGAAATACTATGATAATAATAACATCAAAAACTTTTGTTCAAACTTTAATCTTACGCGTAGAGCTTCTAAAAAATGGCTGCTACGCGCTCGCTTTTCCAAGTTTTTTCGAATATTTAAAGTATTGGTTGTTAGACAAATATTCACTTTTTGTCCAATAAGAAACTTATCGAAAGTTTCGTTATTAATCGTGAGGGCGGCTGGGTCACTAAAATTTCAAAATTTTAAATGATTTCCCAACCCGCCCTGCATTGTGCACAAAAAGCTGTATTTGATTTTTTTAAAACTCGTGCACTGGTCGTGCTCTCAAAAAGACAGAACTCCTGAAAAGTACTTATCTATTTTCTGACATCATTTAATTTTGAAACCTACCACAATGAACTGTAATTTTTAACTCATGAAAAATAGCATATTCAATGACATATAACATTATATATTATTTTCAGATCCATTTCCTGACACCCCTGTCTCAGTGGCCCTGTTAAAGTTATTTAGCTAGTGAAGATAAAATGAGCTATGCCAATGGGAGCGGAAAACCGCTTGTTTTTAAATGAGTGGGGATTTCAAATTCTAATGTTTACAGCTCAAAAATCCAGTGAGGATGGCCAAAGTCTCAGTGTTTTTTCCCAGCGGCAATGAGAGCTCTTGTAGATTGTCAATGGGGATGAAATTTCAGCGTATTTTTATCACTGGGACCATTTTTTGGAGGAGGGGTCCCACCGAGTCTGTGATTAGGGGCTGTTTCCTCTAGCTTGTGAACAGCTGCGCGAGAGTTAATCAAGGGGGATATTTAACAAAACATGATAAATATGGATTAAAATTGTAAAATTGATGGCGAAATACTGTACTGTCATCAGCGTGCCTTATTTTTGACAATTACGATCTTCATTGTAAGGGTGCGATTTCGCGATAGCTGCGTTCTTTTGTGGTAAATATGGTTTTAAGTTTGCAAAAGCGCTGGGTCTTTCACTTTACCACGGAAAAGGTTAGCTTGAAATATAATGTTACACTGAATTTTGGTTACTCTTAGGTGCCAAATAAACGGTCCCCCCCGCTTGTTAATTTTTCGATAATTTTCCAACCCCCCCGGACCTTATTAGGACCCCCCCGTTTATTAATTTTAAAGAATATTTTCAGTTGGCTGAAAGAAGTCCCCTTATTTTGCTCCAAAAAGCCTGATTTTAGCCTATATTTACCTTATTTTGGGGTTTTCATAAGTACAATTTCCAACCCCCCCGGCAATTAGGTTCCCCCCCGTTTATTGAAATTTCAAAAAATTTCCAACCCCCCCGTTTATTCCAACCCCCCCCCCCCGTTTATTTGGCACCTAAGAGTACATTTTATTTGAAAGCTTGCGAAAAATCTCCATTCTGCAATGAATTCAAATAGGTGAAAATGGAAATTTTTGGTAATCCCTGTACCATTAATCATTCTATCTCTTTTCTGAATATCGAATAGACTGGCTATAGTTTTTCTTAAAATATATTAGGTTGCATTTAGTCTCGTGACTATTTACTCTGGTATTACTAATTTATCTTTTTACTTTTTCTTTGGTTTTAAAGATTAGAAAAAAATGAATTTCAGCAAAAAAAAAATAAAACAGCATGGAATGGAAAGTGCATTTTATTTGTAAAACTATTTGAACTGCATTTTACTTTATCGAATTCATGACCATATCGAAAACTTTAGTTTCAATGCGTTTAAAAAATCGAATGGAAAGTGCATTTTATTTGATAAACTATTTTAACTGGATTTTTTTTGTCAATTCATCAGCATATCGAAAAATTTAGTTTAAATCGTTTAAAAAATCGAATAAAAAATGCATTTTATTTGTGAGAGCATCTGAATTGCATTTTATTTTAGTGAATCCGTGGTTCACATTAAAAATATAATTTTACTACGTTTAAAAAAGTTAATGGAAAATGAATTTAATTGAAACAACATTTGAATTGTATTTTCTTTGCTCAAGTTCAACGTAATCTTTTATTATACATTTTATATGTAATTTAAAGTCTAGAATTTAAATACATTTTGATACCCAATGAATTAGAAATTCATCAAAGTTTTGAACCTAGAATTTTATTCTATTTTAATTCTTTTTCAATGGAATACGAGCATTTAGTTTCCGTAAGGGGGAAGCCATGTTAAAGAAAATCCGAAAAGTTCAGGATCAGAAGGGTCAATTCTTGAGCAATATTTTCTTAGTGACCAAGAAAACAGGGGGGTCTCCATTCCTCACTCTTCCTCTTCTATTCCTCAACGTTCCTCAGGAATGGATATTTCAAAACTTTGGTTTAGCTTTCCTCATTTATTCCTCAAAACGTTCCTGAGGGATGGACATTTATGACGTTATTTTCAAGCGTTCCTCAGGAATGGACATTTCATGACGTGATTTTGATGTGTTCCTCAAACGTTCCTCAGGAATGGACATTTCTGAGGTTATTTTTAAGCGTTCCTCACTCGTTCCTCGAACGTTCCTCAGGAATGGAGATATTTCTTCTTCAATTTATTGTTCCTCATCCATTCCTCGAACGTTCCTCCGGAATTGAAATTCATGTAAAGTGTTCATCACTTTACCTATTTCATTGTGTCCAATACATTTGGTCTTTTCCAATTATTCAAATCATGGAATTAGAAACGTCAAAATAAACCATTGTATTTGCAGCCGAAAAAGATTCTTATATCCACGCTGCATGGAATATCCGTGATAACGCATTGGCAAGGTGAGGAAAATATTTAGTTTGTACCTGAAAAATGAGCGTTTTTGTGCTCTTTATAGAAAGGCTTATGGCAATGGCACCGAAAAGACATAAAAAATAAGCTAAATAAGGTATTTCAAAGTTTGAGTTGTCATAACTTTTGATCTAGTTTATGTTTTGACACAAAATTTCCAGGACAGATAGAAATATGGAAAAGCTTTCAAAACAGTTCAAAAAAGTTAAATGTTGAAGTTTTGTTAAGTTGGGATGGTTAGAGTATTTTACAGACCAGTCGGCTAAGTCATGTCACTTAAAGCTACAATGCCAAAAAAGGCATTCCTGAGGTCCGTTTGACTTGAAATTCTCCACAAGGTGGGGATAATGGAAATAGCAAAATTTGAAAATTTCCAAGTCTTCAGAACAGCTGGTGGTATTTTACATACCGGTCTGTAAAATACACAGCTTACCCAAAAAGAGGTGTTCCCAAGGTCCGTTTGACTTTAAATTTGGTACACAAGGTGGGGATAATGGAAATAGCAAAATTTGAAAATTTCAAAGTTTTCGGAACAACCGATGGTATTTTACAGACCGGTCTGTAAAATACACACAGCATACCTAAATAGAGGTGTTCCCGAGGATCGCAATTGCGGTAGTAAATTTTCCCGTCATTATAGACGAGTTGAAAAAACAAAACCTGCTACCAGAGAGGGCAAATTTCTTGTGTGCTACATGTTACGGGCAAACGACTTTGCCCTCAAACAGATATATCCTCTGCGTTCACCCGAACAGACAAGTCCGTTGAACCACTTTCAAATCTCATCCCACCAATAAACCCACCCACTGAACAAGCGTTGAATTCGACTTCACCAACAGTCCAACCTATCGAAACCCCAGATGGTTCATACCCAATTAGTTCCTCAAATTTTTCAATTCGTGATGCACTTTTGCAAATGATCAATGTTTTGATGAATCACTTGTCAGACAACCTCTTGGAAGGAAACGAATCTCTCTGGTCGTCGTTACAATATCTTTTGGGAAATAAGATTCTCAATAAAGCAACATACGAAGACGGTATGTTAATATCAAAACTCTACAAGAATTCTAAATTTTTAACAGAACAAAATGTCGAACAGTATATTTTAGATAGAAACAGATTTCTCGTGTTATTCTTGTGTGGTGTCACCGGACTGAACGTTCTCGACGCGTCAGCACGGCAAAAATTTGCATTTATGAATACAATTGAATGTATTTATCATTTAAGAAATCTGACACTTGTACTGCCATTTTCTTTCATTGAAAACTTACTTTAGTCAGCCATTTCAGGCTCAAAAGTCGTTTCTGTTGTCAATGGAAAAACAACCCCTGGAGGAAGCTATCCCACTTATCGAAGTTGGCCTAATGAGAAAGGTGCAATACCACTTCAAATCATGGGTCGACCAATTGATCTCTACTTTGATAACATTTGAAAATATATAATAAAAAACTATCGTATTAGTATTCACAAAACTAAAACAGCTGACGTGATTACAACCGGCATTCAAATTTCCTTAAAAACCGATGACAATGACCTTCAAAGAAGACCTGACTTAAAACCGATTCGATTATTCGACGTGAAGAATTCCCACAAGGGAATGAATGCGGAAATCGAAAAAGCTTCTTCAAATTTTCGAAAGTTTCGGTATGAATTCGTGAAATCTATTTTCGACTTGATCGACGTTGGTGATAGATATGACAAAAGCATTGAGGATAATATTAAGGTAACTAAGCTTTTCAATATAGTCCGAAATCTTTTAACATTGCGTTACTATTTTTGTCACCCTTTTGTTACGATTCTACTTTTGTACCTATTATTACGCTGTGAAATTTTTATTTCATTTTTTCACAGAAAATGGACACGAAGCGTGAATGTCTTGATTGTGGAAAAACATACGTCAACCTTAAACGTAAATGTACATGCGGAAGTGAGAACATCGTAAAACCCTCAAACAGCAAACCTCCGAAAGTTAAATTGTCAGCCGACATAAAAAATCCCGAAATCAAAATGGTCGATTCGATTATGTTGAACCCCAACGGCTACAAAAATATAGAATCGATACTTTCAGAATTGAAAATCATTGCTGGTATATATTTAAATTCTTTTAGTTCTAATTCATTTTGACGAAATAAAGGGGCTTCTTTGTATACATCAGATTCCGTGATTTACTTCTCGACGAAATAATCTTGGAGCCACTTGCCAAAGATGTCCTTAACTTTAATTCGCAGGCGGCTTATCAAGTTTTTGTTGATTCAAAAGATACGCATAAATCTTGGCAAGCTATTCAAGTACTCTTGGTCGGGACAACCCTAGAGCTCGTTCGTCTATTCAAATCAACCAACCCTGCAGCTAAAACCCCGATTGGTTTCCTAAATTGGATAAGTTACAACGAAAACGTAACATTAAAGATGATCGGAAATCTCATCCTCACATATGTACTAGCCATCTATTTATTCAAGGCAGGCGTTCGCAGCAACGACGTTATATTGATCAACGCCGCGAGATACAAATTTGATGATCTATTTTATGCCTTCCCTCATCCTATCTACAGGGAAGTTGAATATCGTGACCTGAAAAACCGCGTCAATTATAAGCCAGAAGTACGAAAGGTTCGAGATGAAAATATGTCTTTCAGTGAGAGTAAAAACAAGCTCAAAAGTCAAGGCGGTGACTTTATATTGGAGGGAAAAGTTAAAAGACAGAAACTACTTGTCCCAAATGGTCCAGTAAAAGCAGACACGTGGAAAACTTTGGCTCGTTGTCTTGACGAGTTCGAAGAAATTTACTCAACTTCAAACAAATTTTTGAATATCAAATCGTCAGAGGAAAAATCTCTTGACCTTAAATCGGAAATCTCTATTTGGCAGTCTGTTCTGAGATCCTCAAAGTTTCTGGTTGCAGAAAATTTTTCGAACTCTCCTAAGAATATTTTTGGTGAAATCCTTTCTGAGGAGCTTGTGAATCTTCCTGACAATGCAATGAAAAAGAGGCTCGAAGTCTGGAAAATGATTGAGAAGTCCAAAGACATGAACATTTGCAATGCTAAAGTCGATTTCATTAAAGTCAATCCTCAAAAAGATTTGGTAAATTTGTTATATATTAATGATTAGTCTAGCCGTTACATTTTTCCCGAAGTTTCATTATTTTGATCATCTTCTTTTTTTGTAATTGAAATAGTTTAACATTACACCCCTTTCTCACAAACCCACTGGGAACCCTCCCAATCGAAAAATTAGCCAAAATATTGTTCCCGGTGAAATATTATCAATTTTTGTCTTTAAAATAATGAAAATAATCAAATCAATTCCGGGTCTGTGAGAAGGGGGTGTAACATTTTAATGTCATAAATATACTCAACCAATAGTGTTTTGAACATTTTAAAAATATATTAACCCTATTCGTACTAGGGGGGGGGGCTCTTTCTGTTCGGAACTCAAACTATTGGTAATAGCTCCTGAAATAATAGAGCTTTTGCCGTGAAATTTTCTGTAAATTCCTAACTTTTATTTTGCTTCAAAATAAAAAAAAATTTGACACACAAATATTTTCACACCTTGAGCATGATGACATTTCTGACAGTAAGGTGTCACAAAAATTGACAACTTTTTTCTAAAGCCTTTGTTAGAATACAATAGCTATTTATAAGAACAATGGAAAATTTCGGTTTTTGCTCACTTTGGGCATGATGAGTAACGTCATCAAAAAAATATTTTGTCAAAAGTTACCTTACGTGACAAGGATCTTGTGTGCCAAATTTCATCCAAAAAGACCCACTAGATAAAAAGTTAAGGGGTGGTACAGGAAAAGCCCCCCCCCCCCCTAGTTCTGAACCGCCCCTAAAAGCCTAGTTTGAATAGGGTTAATACAATTTCATGTAGTCGCAAACGATAGTGGCTAACGATTCAAACTCAACTGAAATTCAAACATTGTATCAAAATTAAAGTAGCCATGTTAACATTAACAATAACAAGAAAGTTCAAGTCTGGAACTACTTTTTCTTACTCGGCTTCGTTTTCTTCTATTCGTGGGGGATGCGGGTGGTGGTCTAGGTGTATGCATCGGGCATGTCCAAGTTACACTCTTAACTGCCCTTGGCATAGTAATACCAGCGCATTTCATGTGGTGCCACACTTCACATTTTGGATATTGGCATCCGATCCATTTTGAATCCCAATCTTGATCTCGTTTAGAGCTTCAACGATACCACATAGCTGACAAACATTCATCTTTCGCTTTCTTGCTCGTGAAGGCGAAGAAGCTTCAAGTACTTGGAGTGTAGGCTCGTCGTACATGTTCTTTGTTGTTTGATTACAGTCAGCGTTGAAGAGATGTTTGTTTGTTGCGTAGCGAATGATTTGGGGTGGTCTGTTCGGAAAATGTCTATGATGTTCGATCAAAGTATCATCGTCTGTTCTGAACTTAAAATCCCGTATCTTAGAAATAAGTCCATTAATATGGTTGCTTCGTGATTTAGCAGCCTCGAAACTATTCTCGCATCTTTTTTGGTATCGTTTCCCTCTCACTTTATCTTTGGGCGTCGAAGCCTGGATTTCTTGTTGGTGTTGAGTTAGTTTGCGTTTTTTGGATGTCACGCATGTTCCGTCTTCTTTGTAAACATTGAAATCGTCGAGCGACGGAATTTGCTCTTTAGTTATCGAAGAAGTAGGTCGGTCTTTAGTTATCGAAGAAGTAGGTCTGTTAATGATTGAAGATAATGGTGACGCTGTCGATACCAAGATTTCTGAATCTTCATCATAAAAAGGAATTTGCGTGTCTGCATGAGTAGGTGTTAATAAAAAATTTTCTGAATAGTTTATCGATTTTAAAGGCGTTGAAGTATGTTCGTTTGTATCAAAAAGTGATGTTTGCGTGTTCGAGAATTGCTCTATTATATCTGTGATATCTTCAAATTGACTCATTTTATGTTCTATTCACGCTGAAACGAAATAAGTAATGAGTTTTAAGAATATTAATTTATCAAAATCAGACGCAAACGATTCTATCATTGATTGTATAAAAAGTTTTATCCTACTGACTAATAATTAATCGAGAAGCAATAAATTAGGGTAAAAAGGCACAAAGTTAATTTTAGACAATATCGTGATATCAACCCAGATTTTTTTTCATTTAACAAAATTATGTTTAGATCGTAAAATATAACATTTTAGTAACAAATTCTTTCCATGTCTTGTTTAGGGATGTTGCACTCGAAAAGCTCTTTGATTTCATCCAAGTCTTTGACTTTATAGGTAAATTCATATTTACAATCCAAAACAGCACCACCACCATTTTGATCATACGGACGACCTTGCTCAAACTTGCCAGTGTAGTTTTTTAGCCTGTGCACATTGTTCAAATAAATACACCTGAAGTCTATGCCTAGACTGTGGAGCTTTAGCATACGAAATGCGCGACAGAGACTCGCCGGGACTCTACCGACGGTTTTTCGTTATTTTTTTGTCTTAACTAGGACAGCATAAGGGTCGTATTTGTTGTCGTTCTCCTTGTAAAGAAGCATTTCCTCATTATCATTAGGTCTAATTTTGAAAACGTGATAGCCACTTACAAACCAGTGTATTTCGGCCTTTTTTCCATTTTTTAATCGAAAACTACAATAGAAAGAAAGACAATGTAAAGGACCCTGTCGCAATTAGTGATCTGACCTTATCAATCAACATAAAAGCTCCCTCTCAATGTAATTTAAATAGACCTTAATAAACATTCGAATTGCATTCGAAAGAAAACAACATTCGAACGAAAAGATTCCTTTCCTTGTCAAAATAAAAATAAAAACAGATAGAGCTAGAAGGGAAAACATGGAAAATGTAAAACAGTATTTTTAACTTTAAAAAGAACTTTTTTTATACTTATTTCAAAAAGAACCGGCAGCGCTTTATCATTTGAAAGAGAGAGAGAGGTAACATCGTTTTAACCCATTATACCCAGAGAAAGAGTGGAAAGACTACGAATTTAATTTCTTGTTAACTTTCAACAAGATCTCCCAACCGTTATCCGTTCATTTTTAATTTACAACAGATTAGATAAAAACTTGATCAAACCTGCCATAGTATTTATCATTTCCCATTTTTCATTGTAACCAGCCCACCAATCTTTTCCACTTTTCTGTGTTCTTTACTTCCCAAAAGTTTATTTAAAAATGGGTCATATCGATAATTTTATAGTTATTTATACCACAGGGAAGATTCACTTTAAATAGGCATTGGAATCAGTTTGTTCCTTTAAATAGACGTTCGAACCAGTTTGTGCTTTTAAATAGACGTTCGCTTTAAATAGACATTGGAATCAGTTTGTTCGTTTAAATAGACGTTCGAATTAGTTTGTCCCTTTAAATAGACGTTCGAATTAAATAGACGTTCGAATCAGTTTGTCCCTTTAAAAAGACGTTCGAATTAAAGAGACATTCGAATCAGTTTATCCCTTTAAATAGACGTTCGAATCAGTTTGTCTCTTTGAAAAGACGTTCGAATCACCGTGTCCCGCCCTTTTGAAAAAAACGTTCAAACGAGTCTGTCGTAATAAATAGTTATTTGAAATGTAAGTTCGACTTGAAAAATGTTCGCTACCGCAATTGCGGTATAAGTAGATAATTAACGTCAAACCTACCGCAATTGCAGTAGATAAAAACCCAAAACTTCTTTTGGATTTCTTTTATGTTACATAGGGTCACAGATTGGCTTATAAAAAAAAATGCATAGATAGATTTTTTTTTTTCCGTAGATGAAATTCTAGACGAATAAATTATCTTCCTTAAGTTGTAATTTTTGTTAGGCGATGACCGTTTGTATTCGTCGACCAGCGCTATACGTTTTTGTTACAACCTTTTTCAGGCTAAACAGAAAATTCCACTACTGCAATAATAACAACACATTTTAAAATAGGCTTCCCTAAGTTTATTTGACCTAAAAGTATAGTAATAATACTAATAAGTAAGAAGGAAGGATGGGAATTAAAAGCATAAACATGAATAAATTCAAGAGCATTCTTACCAATAAACAATGATTGACTTTTGCTTTACTGAAACTTCCAATAGATATTTTCACAATTGAGATATCACACCACCCAATCATGTAAATTATATATTTTTTGATTTAAAAAAAATAGACAAAGGAAGAGGGTAATCACAACCTATTTATAGACCAGGTCGATCTGGGGGGTCTGCGTACCCCAAGAGGTGAAAAATATTTGATGGTGGTTTTGGGTTACTAAGATGCTATATTTTCAGGAATGAGACGGTAAATAGGCTCTTAAGGGGGCTAACTAAAATGGTAAGCTAGGTAAGTGGGGTGTTTTTTACCAAAATACCAATTTGTAAGGGATTTTGCTTGAGACTTGAAACACCATGGTAACTTAGAAGTGCGATTCTGCACTATCTAAAAATCGTTATTGCTTGAAACTTTCCAAATATGTTACAAATAGGTAAAATAAAATTTTGAAAAAAGAAAAATTCAAAAATATTTACCAGGGGGTTCTGTACAAAAGAAAACAGGGGGAAAAACACGAAAAAAAACCCAATAATCGTCTTTTTCAGCAGAAAAGTGGTTCTAGGCAAACGAAAGACTGTTTATGATACTTCAAAGGTTATGTGGTGATAGATTTTGATTGCTCTCATCATAATATCAGGATTAACTATCCCCTGGGGGCTTAATTCTTTATTTTCAGGGGGTAAAAATTGCAAAAATACTAATTTTTTGACCAAAATTCAAATTTTTGAGCTAATTTATCGCGATACACCCCTCAAACAGTCTACAACTATTAAAATTCCCAATAAAAAGCCTTTAAACTAATAAATTTTTCTGTTTCTAGGTTAGCAAGTTTCAAGATATCTCAAAACCGGGGGTAAAATGTCTAAAAATATTAAAGTTTTACAAAATATCACCTTTTTTAAAGTTAAAAAAACATCATAAGTCATAACCAGTTTTCTTAATTTTAGGGCGAAAATTGCAAAAACACCTTCTTTTCGACAAAAACTGATAGGCCATATAGTATGGGGCTAAGCCTGGGGTTCCATGGCATCTTTTCTACGACCTAACCATTTTTAGTCTATTCCAAAGAACAGTATATTACAAGATATTTCTACTGCAATTTGCTGTCAAATCTTGTCTTGGTCTTACTGACGTTGGTATGTTTTTTGAACTTCAAAATATACCCTACCCTACCCCTACTAATAAGGCTTTCAAATTGGCTAAAAGTAACAGCTTTCTATGAAAAATATACTGAGACAACGTAATAAAAAAGTCTATCATAATATCAATAGCTTTAGAATTATCCATAATAAACCAATCATAACGATGTCGAATTAAACAACAACCAATCTTAGACCTTCATATTATTTAGTTCTCGTCGTCTTCCTCAGCTGATCTCTTCATCTTCGTCGGAAATTTCATCTTCTCCAACTTCAGCTTCTTCGCTGTTGTAGGTCGCATCACAAAGTATCTCCTCAACTTCAAGGGGAAAGACCTCATCAACCCAAATTGTAGATCCGTCGTTCGACCAACCACTTTCTGTAATATCTCCTTGTTAACCAACTTATTAATGATGTTTTCCAAAGTTTGCTAACGTAGTTTGCCCTCTTCAAGTGGAGAATCAAAACTGACTGACACGGAGGAAGCATGGCCATATCGATAAATTTTCCGCTTTTGGTGTACTTCTTTCCAAACATTTTTGCTCTCACTACGTCGACTGATGTTTCTTTAGGATAACCTTAAGGATAGATAAAGGGCGCGGACGAATCGTTCCAAATTAATATGAGTTTCTTGTTCCAAATCCCATGATTCTCCCAAGCGGCGAAAAGCTTTCACGAAATTTCTATTCTTCTTCATTTTATTGAAGCAGGTTGATTTTTCTTTTTTGAAGTGGGATGATATGTAATCGTTTCCGGTAAAGGCGTGCACTCAAAGATGTTTTGTACTTGACAGCATCCTTGCCAAGGTTGCCTATCCAAAAAAACCTTTCCGTGTCTTCCCTTTGCCGTAGCCAAGATAGATTTTTGGTCGGATTTAGAAGACATGTCGGTATCTGTGGATGGAGATCTTAAGATTACTTTCGCTTCGGGATTTTCTTTCAGGACATGACTGTAGTGAAGGATGACCTTTGTGTCAGTTTCCCCTTGATTAGATGAGAAATCCTATGAAATAAGTGACGCCCGTTCGACTAAGACAGTACGTAACATCTTCTTGATAAAAATAGACCTTCGAACAATTTGTGGTCTGCAATACTCTCTGATAATTGCTTCTCATTACTTCTGACATCAGCTCAACCAATTTTGTTTTCAACATTCCTCATGAAGTCTCCGAAGTTACAGGGAAATCTCGATTCCTTGGATGCGATCATAACTTTTTGACCTTTACCACGCTCATTACGCTCAGCACCTTTGATCGAATTGGATCTGTATGTGTCAGCAACAATATCAATACGGTTGTACCCTTTTGGCAGGTTTCCGATGAATTTCCATATGAATTTCTCGTAGGTATCTGGAAGTTTTGTCATAGTTCGAATAGCAGCAATCAGATCAATGGCAAAGGACTTATCTTTCTTCTTGATAGACTTCAGTGAAACATCTGATATAGGATATTTCTTTGTCGTATCTGCAACCAGTAGTTTCATTAACTTGCTTTTTGGTGTTTCACGTTTTTTTCCATTTCCATGTGCAAGACTGAGAGGTGCAGGAGCCAATGGGTAGACAAGAGCTGACGGAATATCAATTGCGCGTTCATTTCTAATTGAAAACGAAAGAAGGGTACCAATGATATCCCGATTTACTCCTATTGTACTGCAAAATGTTGCCATTTAATGACTGATGTTGAATATGTCTTGAATGTGTAGATACTCGGATCAATCTGTCGTGGAATTTCTTTGAATTTCCTTTGACACGTGACTGCTCAAATTCGTCTCGCATTCTCTTCCCGTCATCTTCTACTTTCAAAGTCTTGCTTGCAAACGATTCCTCAACCATTTCCCCAGAGAAGAAAAGTTGTATAGCTCCTCCAGACCCAAATCAAAAGGATTGATGTATTTCCCTTTCAACACCTGAATAGTTTTCGTCACATGCTTTTCACTGGCAAGAATCTCGGACGGTCTCATAGGCTTGCATTTATCACATAGTCTTGAATTGCCAGCCATCTTTTTTAATTCAGAGGTTGTTTTAGCTATTTCAGCTCGATTGAAACACCATTTTAGAACCCCGTCCTTTTTGTTCGCGAAAGTTCGCGTGTTTTGTTCTGTAGTAACCCTTCTATTTGATTTATCTCCAGTGATCAAACTCTAGGTAAATACATATTGATTTTGATTGGGAAAGATTTCATATTGAACCTAATTCCCTATTAATGTAATTATTTACCTGAGGTTTTAGCATCGTGGTTGATCGACTGTTCTCTACGCTGATCGGTGGAAGGATAAGCTGATTGAGCTTGGACAGCAATTCCAGACATTTTGAACGTCTCTTTCAAGCCAGGGTATCGCATATCAAACTCCTTCATAGTCCTAGATAGTGAAAATAGGGTATATTGATATAACGTTTGTCCAGAAAAAATACTTTTTTCCAGCAAAATTTTTGAAGTTTGTCAGAAAAAGTTAACTCGAGAAGGCAAGAAGTCCTTTCGCCAGACAAACGTGGTACCAAACGGTAGCTCTACGTCCTGGTGGCAAGTTAAAAAATTTACACCAATCAGAGCATCCGATGGGAAGCGCTTTTGAATTTGGTAAACCGGGGTCAAAATTTTTTTGCGGTGTCGTGAGAAAAACGAAAACAAATATTGCGGACAGAGTCATATTCAAGAGCATAGCGAGCGAGACGGTTTTTTTTGCAAAAGAAAGCTGATGAAATTTGCTGTGTTTTAAAAAAAAAGATTGATGTGTTTATCTGTTTTTTTTTTCATGGGGAAATATGAGTGTGAACTTTTTTTGTTTTGTTAAAATAAGGATTCGAATTTTGTTGCGTGGGTGTCGATATAAATTGAGCCATTTATCTTTTTTAGAATCGCTTATTTAGAATTATCAATACATTTTCAGGATTCCATTTTCGGATTTTCATTCGTTTCTTTAACCTGGGCAGTTTCACTATTGGAGACTGGGGCACTGAGACAGGGGTACGCCGGTAGTACTAAAAAGTTAATTTTCACAACTTTTTTATTTTTTCTCTTTTAAGAAGTGAAAATGGGCAACAACTTCATCGTAGTTTTGGACTCGATAGGTCCCAGCTTCCGTCGTAACAACTTGGATCTTTTAAATGAAATAAGGTGTCAAGTCATCAGTGACAATGTTCCTTTTCGGTTTTTTCAGTAAACCAATTTGCTTGTCGAACATTGTGAAATAGTGCAGCACCATTTTCTCCTCTTCATCTATCACATATGGTTCTTCAGCAACGCAAGTAAATTCAAGCCTTATGTAGACTAAGGAATATAGTCTTTCAAAATTGAAATTAAAATTTATGGTTCTTCATTGATATTGTTCCATTCAAACTACCACACTCGTGATGTTAAAGTAAACCTCCTTTCACTAGAATCAATTTTGAGGTTAAACATTTGGTTTGGAAGATGGATGTGTTTGTATTTACAAGAAAAATAAGATAGATTAGATAAGAAGAAGTTTATTATTGTTTCAATTACACGAAATTTATGATAACAGTTGATAGCATGTCCCAACCAAGATCACTCACTGCATGTGGCAACCCAACCAATGTATTAATTGCCAGATCGAGTTATACCATGAATTTCTTTAGCTACAATTAGCAGATTTGAAGTGAAGCAAAAGAACATTTATCACCTAAACGCTAAAGCAAGATTTGATTGATGATTCACCATTCCGTTCCAAGACAAGTAATTTTGTGCAACCATTGTAAGTATTTACCAAGTTTATTTCTTTTATATCAGGCTCACTTTTTGGGCCATTTCAAGAGATTGTCCAGTTGTCAACTGCAATTATTGGAGTGTATTATTATGCCTGGCTGAACAACTTTCTCTATGTAGGTTACTACTGGCATCTAGTCAAAAATGAGAGTGACGTTACGTATCCTTTCTCTTGAATGACCTTTTGATTATTATTGTTGTTTCCCTTGCATCCATTGAAACATGCACTTATCAAGATATTTGGTGGATTTTTAATGGTACACGACATGACATTGCACCTACATTAAATGAAGAAATTTTAGCGGGAATTTAATTTGGCCAATGCATGATGGCGTGATTAGGGGTGCCGCTGCAAAAACTTTTCCGTAAGCGACCCAAGCCCTCATTTAGCGGTCCAAGCCCTCTTTTTAGAATTCTCTGATTGTACCAGCGGCCCAAGCCCTACTTTAGCGGTCGTAGCCCTCCGAAAAGTATTCTGCGGCTCAAAATAGCGGTCCAAGCCCTCAAACAACGGTCCAAGCCCTCGGAAACTTAGTCACTTTTTTATTCTGGGTAATAATCAGCGGTCCAAGACCTGGATATTTCTGACAACGAATTTCCTAAACCAAATTGGCCGGAAAACAAGAAATGTGATTTTTTTGTGCGCAAAATTATTATCATTATATTTAGACTTATCATTTCATGCTACTTTTCACGGCGAAAGTGAGAGGTGTGATTTTAGACAAAATGCATATAAAGCGAGTGAGTGAGTAAAAATTACGAGTGTTTGGAGATTTTAACTTGGAGTTTTTGTTGAATGAGTAATATCGGTATTGTTGATTTCTTTCTTTCTTCTCATGATTTAAATTCAAAATGGACGAACATGCACGTGGAAGGGTAGAATTAATTTTAGATTACTTCAAGGAAGCTAAAATCCTTATTGGACTTTGTTGCAGAACCGCTGAAGATAATCATGAACAAAACATTAGAAGAGAGCGTATTGCCTGAGGACTGGAAGATGGCGCATGTCACGCCAATCTACAAGAACAAGGGTGCTCACAACCTAGCCATAAACTACCGTCCAGTCAGTTTAACATCTATAGTATGCAAAATGATGGAGTCGGTGTTACGAAAATTAATCATGGATCATCTTGTGGAAGAAAATCTTTTATCTGAAAAACAGTACGGTTTTATTGGTAAGCGATCAACAGTCACTCGACTTCTTTATTACATTGACCAATGTTGTGAAACGATGGCAGAAGGCAAAGTTGTCGATTGCATCTATTTTGATTTTGCAAAAGCGTTTGACACCGTCCCTCACAGGAGGTTAAAGAAAAAACTGGAATGTTACGGGGTAGGTGGAAGTCTACTAAACTGGATAACATCGTTTTTGTCAGATCGCAAGCAGCTGGTCAAAGTCAACTCTGCCAAATCAACAACTAACCCTGTTGTAAGTGGGATTCCTCAAGGAAGTGTACTTGGACCTCTGCTATTTGTCATTTACATCAATGATTTGCCAGAAAAAGTAGTTTTCTTCATTCAAGAACTTCGACATTGTTTCATGTGCAGCTGTGTAGGCCTCAGGGGTGCTGGATTCCAGTAGTTCCTTTCCCAATGACTAAAAAGAGAAAACAACTAGTTCAAGTTAATTGTATTTATGCCATCGAACTTAATCAACTGATTGAATTTCGATTAGGTTAACTAATCGAACTTTTCGTAAAATTGTGAGAGTTCGATTAAGTTCGATAAAGCTCGACATGGTTCAATAACGTTCCTAATCGGGGACTCTTCTTCAAACATACAAAACATTTCATTATTGGCACGGAAAGGGCCTGTCACAACGACTTTGTTAAAAGGGGTATTTCTTCATTATTAAAGAACCTTAAAACCTTGTTTAATGTATAACACATTGGGCGGATTAGGAATATAGCGCATCGTGACGTAGTGACGTCACCCATAATTCAATCATTTGATAATGACGTCTTTGATAATGAATGTCAATTAATAAACTTCAGTAAGACTGAAGTTTTGAAACGCTGAAAGTTGTTCAAAAAATCACTTACCAGAAAATGTTCTTCTTTGTCATCTTTAAATGCAGATTTTCGACGGTTAAGTGACATGTTGAAATGAAATTCACAGCCCTTTACTTTTTAAATCATCTGAAGGCCATTGAAGTTAGCTGTAGCCATGTCAGATACCCAGCCGTTCGGTGTAAACTTTGAAGTGATGTCATTTGCTTCTTTGTACGCCTTATTGAAAGTTGACCAAAAACGACGTTTTCAGAATCTTCCGATTTGCATTCCATTGTCGCCAAGGGAAGTTGTCGCTGTAGGAAAGGATGGAAAGTACTTGCTGTCAACGTTGTAAAATTTTTACACCTTTTCTCTTTCCCATCGAAAAAACAGTATTCGTCTGACATAGTATCATTTTCTTTTGTCATATCAAATGCTATCTTCAACTTGTTTTCTGAACTTTTGAAAACAAACTGTTCCTCAGAGTCCACTTTGTAAACAAGGAATTGATCTTCTAAATGCGTGTATGATTTATATCTGATGACGTCCTCATACTGATTGCTGGTGCTAGGATTGAGTTTTTTTGACTGTTTAATTTTTTCATTGGAAATAGCCTTTTTATCACAGAATTTTTTTACTGTACTTTTGACTTCTTTCCACGGCTTTTGGTTCCTCATAGCAGAAGGAATCAAATTGCTTTGAATAGTTGACGGTTTAATCTTCGGATCAACCAACAAAGCTTCTTTTACTGCGTCGGTAGGTCTCTCATAAGTCATTATTGGCGAGCAGGTATGTATACCACGGTGGAATACGATCGCTTCCGAATCAGTTAGGAAAGCAGTGAATTTCTTTGCGTTACAATCGAAGGGCTCTCCAATCGCACCACATACGTTACAAGAGCTATCTTTCTTATCGAACCGAAGTTTGTTTCTCTCCTTGAATTTATGGATATAAGGACAATCTGGATTGGGACAACTCAGCCCTCCTTTGCATTTTCGGGTTCTAACACTTAAATATCCTGTCAAATTGGTGCGCGAGTCTTTGAGCCTCCCATCTCTACAATTTGCCAACAGCTTCTCTCTACTGATAATTATGATATGGTAAGCTTTTAATCCATCAATATCGTATGGGACCCTTTCGACATCCTCGCGTTCAATCCCACACCAAGCCATTTCGCCGGTACGTTCAGTGCTAATTAATGGTACGAAAACTTCAACAATAGAATCATCCGACGAATCATCTTCGTTGTCAGGTTCTTCACTGTATTCATCTAAAAGAGTGTAGAAAATTCGAATTAGAAAATGAATTATAAAATGAGAACAAGATCCAGCTAAAAAAAGCTGAGTTAACAAACAATCATTGTCTCAAACCAAAAACTTTAAGACACAGTATGGTGTATTATATAATGGTTATATATATTAATCAAATAATTGTAATTCAAAAATTAATGTGTACCTAGTTATGCTTAAAAGTATTTAGCACATTTAGCAAAATCTGAGCCATAATACCTATGAGTGTTATGCTTATAAAAGAAAAACATGTACGGAACAATCATGGATCTCCTGAGATATTCCTTTTTAATGCCGGGAGTATTTTTGTAACTCTTTTGTAACTTTTTTGCAAAATTTCTAAGGATAGGTAGCATTAAATGCAAAAAACGAAAAAAAGTACTAGATAAATGCAACGAAAATTGAATTACCCGACATTGTGTAGGAAAAGTCTTGTTGTTCTCTCCATTCTTGCTGAGATTCTCTGTTCCAAAGCACCCTAGGCAATTCGTCATCTGAGCTTCGATCTAAAAATTAAACTATTAAATCTAATATATAGAAAGCAGAGCCTGCTACGTTCAATTGGAAAAAATTTCCTGATATTTGCCAAAAGGCGGGGCGGTGGAAAAAAAGCAGGGCGATGGAGAGAAATAATTATTATGCAAACGGACATATAGACCCCGCACAAGACCTACTTAGATCAGAGAGGAACAAAAATGGAAAAAATGCATACGAAAAGCATTTTGGTGACATGAAATTTGCCTCCCAGAAAGATGTCCCTTGTAGATTAGCCCGCTCCGAAAACGTGCCGTCCAGAAATTTGCCCCCATCAATATTGACCTACATTGAAATTCAGCAGGTCCAATACAATGTGACATAAAGATAGACTGTTTAGATAAGTATTAATAGTCTCATAACGTAAACTTGAAATCTCAATGTTGGTCAGTTATGATGGGGCATTTTTCCAGGGGCGAGGGTGAATTTCATGAAGTAGTAAGATTTATTAGTGATTTCATTTTTAAGAAAACTCCTTGTGTTTGAAACAATCGGACTTGTATTCCTCATATCAACACCAGGGGCAGCGTAAAAATAATATAGATTGGCGAAAATGGAGTAAAAATAAGAGGAAATGAAGCTTTAGACCGATAGTTTAAAATACTTACCAGCATTCTCTTCTTTGATGTTACCAGGTTGAAAGTATGAAGTCGATGGTTGATTAGTTGCTGGTATTACATTAGCGATTATACAGTCACTATCATCATCATCATTTTCGTCGTTGTCACCACCGCCGCCGGCGCTGCAGTCGATGGTTCCTGGAAAGGGTTCATCTAGAATAAAGCAGAATAAATTGTAGATGCATGAACTTAATTCCTCATATAAACAATGCAATTCTTGTTTCAAAATCAGAATGCAATGATACGTATTTCCAGTAGCCAAGGTTTAAAGCTAATAGTATAATTTTGACTTTAAAAATGATGTATACCATTAAGTTTCAAGCCCGAAGGGCTAGCGGCGAAACTACTGGATGGGAAATGAAACCACTTATTTTCCATCCAGAACGCCTGCGCGTAGTTTTTACACAAATGTCGGATTGAAAATAAAATCTATCGCTAGATTTCAAAAAATGTAGTCATCCAAAACAAAGGAGCCGCTAGATACAATCCGTCGTCATGATTACGTTGCGTTCTGTGTGCGTTTTGGATGGGAAATAAGTAGCTGCAATATCTTATGCCTGAGAAGAGTTAAATTTTCGCCTACGGGCTTGAAACCAATGATGTATACTATTAGCTTAGTAGTTGCAAACAAACTCGCCTTTGCCTTTGCCTAAGACTTTTCGTATTCCCAAGGCAATAGAAATATTTTGTTATCAAAGGTGAAATAATAACATATACGTTATCCCGAGCGGAAAAACTTTTTCTCTTTGTTTTGAACGCTTTATTGTCGTATAAGTGTAGTGAAAAGTGAACGGAGGTTTAGGTATCACGTCTGGCTACCTTTCCAGCTATTATTAAAAAGGATTTGATGTGACAATAAGACTACCTAGAATTAGTCAAATGAAGGGTAGGGGTATGTGCCACCTTTAAGGGCCCCTTTTTGGACCTTCAAAGTTTCGAAGTGTCGGAAAAATCACATTTTCTAATTTTAGCCCCCCCCCCCCCCAACGGTTACAAAAAAGTAAGAATTCCAATATTTACCCCTTAAAAATTTCTAGAAAAAAGTCCCGATAAGGAGCCAAGATGTACATTTTTCGTTTTTTTTTGTTTGGTTTTAGTCACTAAAATTTTCGAATTTCAAAAATCGGACGATAGGTAAATGTTTTGTGGGGGGGGGGTGCTTTTGTGGAAAGTGATATTAGCTAAGCCGCTGTTACAATTAACCCTATAAATAAGAACAAGATAAGAACAATGTGGGGCTCAAAGTGCCAAAAAATAAGAACAACCGAGAAAAAATTCCCTGATTCCTATAAAAAAGTGTAGTATATAATGGAGGGTTATTCACTTACTAATTACAGACTAGAACAGTGCTCACATCACTGGATAACGACCGCCTTAAATTTGATGAAGAATTCATCGGTTTAGACAATGATCCACTTCGACACTCTCGTTTGCGTGATTTAACTTGAAAATATGGATATTTTTTATAAGCATTGCACTTGTAAGCATATCTAGGCTCAGATATGGGGAAAAATTAGGCATATGGCAAACATTACTTGAGCCTACGAAAAATGTTTTTTTCCTGATTTTGGCTGGAATTTTGCGGATTTTCAGTATTTCCCTTAATTTGTGTTTTAGATTTAAACATCCCCTCATTCAATTGCTATGTTGCTTAAATAGATCAGTGAGTTTGATGAGCTAGTATATTTTGAGTTGTTTAATCACTTGTGGTTTGAATCAGAAGCTGATAAATACTTTTAAAAAGTTTTTTTTATTTACTTAACATTTATCTCCCTAGCGAGGCGCCACAGCATGTTTTTCATCTATTCATGATTGACGTCGTTATCTCCGAAAAAATGCTTTTTTTACCTCCGTAGTAAAACGCCACACATTTCAGAAAACCAGCGATTCTACAAATATCTCAAATTTGTCTCAGCTGCTCAAACCTTTAACCGACAAAATTCTGCAAAACGTGCAGAATAGGCATGAATGGGCGAGTCAAATTTTAAAATATTCAAAAGGATAGCACAGTTGTGACAAATTTTGAATCCAACTTTTTTACCCGTATACAGCTCGGAAAATTAACCGCCTTCGGCGGTCGATAACGCCTGGGTTTGCTGCATAGAAAGGCCATGCGTTTGTGATAACGTATTCGACATATCTAAAGTAAAAATTTCAATAACAACATCAATGAATAGCTGAAGACCTACTGTTTCCACCAAGTTATTAGGTTAAGAAAGCCCCTCTTAAGGCTTAGTCAAATTAATTGAGTATTGATTATTAATCGGTCCCCGTGAATTAGAATAAGGGCCTACCTTAAGTAACTGCAAGAATTCATCACACTTACAGGTTTAATAAACTTCTTCGTTAATTTGAGCACACTTAAAATATGCTTTTTCGAAACGTTTAATTCGTTAGAATAATTGCAAAGAATACAATAGAAAGGTGACGTCATTCGTATGCAAAGTAATGAAAAAAATTTTAAATTTTAAAAATCTTTCTCTTAGTTTTCTACTCCTAAAAGTATAAGAAGCACCGACATCAAAGCCTACGATTTAGAGTTATTGTCAGATACATATAAAACCAACCATATGATTGATTTGTAGGACTTTAGGGGGAAAGGGATATGGCAATTTATACCTTCTTTTTGCTTTGCTACGATTGGTTCATAATGTAGTTGCATTTTGCGCAAGTGAATCATTCCATTTATAGATGGTGCTCCACTGCACGGCTCAACAAAGCTGTTCTGGATGAAATCAGTACCGTCTTTAACCCAACTAACAACAGATGTTTTAGTTGCACTTGCCAAAGCGTTTAACATCATGTCAGATATTCCGTTTGCATAGCTCTTATCTTTCAACGTCTCTTGAATTTCGTCAAAATAATCATTTGATCCCGTGAAGAACTGTTTGTATATTTCTTGGTTTGATAAGAACTCTATCTCTATCATATCAAGAAGTGAATTACCTTAAGTGGATTAATTTTCGCGTGGACTTTTTTTCGCGAATTGAGATTTTAGAATTTTCGCGTGGACAAAATTTCGCGAATCGAGGGGTTCTAAAAATTTCGCGTGGACAAAATTTCGCGAAA
>NW_027104240.1:7260-11372 GCF_902728285.1 Clytia hemisphaerica | reverse complement strand
GGACCCCTAAAAATACCATGTTTAATTAACTGTGCTATTCATTGTTAACTAAAAAGATAGCACATGGTAACAGGGAGTAACGAGGTGACAGGTGAAGAAGGTGCTCTGGGGCGGAAAATTTTAAGAATACACTCGTTTATAAGCATAACGCTAAGTATCTAAACTATTATATATAAAGCGAATGAGATTTGCTGGCCAAGAAAGCTGCCTTTCGCGTGGAAAGAACACGTGTATCTCCTTCAAAACTTTTAAAGTTATGTAATGCTCTGTTCATGTAAAATAATAAAATAATAATAAAAGTACTACTATTTTCATATCTCTAAAACAGCTCTCTTGGAGCATTAAATGTTTTCATTGCATGACAATCTATATCCATTTGCACCGCCAGCATCCTATTGAGCATGAGAAAACATCTTGTTGTAAATTAGTCTGGAGACCATACTCTGTTACAAAAATATTTCTATCCTGTCAAAATCCCAACAACTTCACTGAAATACAGAGTATGGAATTATTGACTCAATTCAAATCACTTCAAATCACAAAAGAAAAAACCGTTATCTTTTCAAAACAATTTAAAAGCTCGCGCCACTTCTTGAAACAATAGAGCTGTTTGACGTCATACTTTTGTTTATCAAATCATAACAATAAAATATTAGCCAATCAAATTTTGCGCTGATTCTTACATCTTCAATAATTCCCGGCTACTATGTAAAAACTCTGATATTTTCTGCTCGAACTAAATGCTATACCTCAAAACCACACGGACATTGTAGCCGGGTCTCCCAGCTAGTTGTAAATTGGTGTACACACCTCATATTTTGTGATAATGCCATTATTTACATAATTTAAGTGTCATTACATAAAATAACCTTGAAAATGCTTTCCCGCTAGTTTTGAGGGAGTCCATATTGGGTTCCACAATGGGGTCCATATTGGGGGGGTCCAAGTTGTGTCATCTTCTCCCCCAAGCTTTACCGAAATTTCGGTAAAAATTCGGACGAGCACGCCGCAATTCGGGTGGCACGCCGAAATTCGGATGGCACGCCGAAATTCGGATGCCACACCAAAATTCGGATGGCACGCCAAAATTCGGATGGCACGCCGAAATTCGGATGGCATGCCGAAATTCGGATGGCACGCCAAAATTCGGATGGGACGCCAAAATTCTGATGGCACGCCGAAATTCGAATGGCACGCCGAAGTTTTAATGGCACGCCATATTTGGATGGCACGCTGGCACGTTGGCACGCCATGGCACGCCAAGGCACGTTGGCACGCATGGCACGTAGGCACGCTGGCACGCGTGGCACGCGATTTAGCAGACTCGTAAAATAAATAGCGCGACTGTTGAGAGCGTCCAAACCAGTGTGTAAAATACCAGATAGCACAACTGTTGAAGTGTACGAGCCAGTGTGTAAATATCTGATAGCACGACTGGTGATAGCCTTCCGAATCTGTACAGTATAGTAAGCTGGTAAGCTGGCACAAAAACAGTAGCGGAATTTAAGGAAAACCTAATTTTCTCGAATAGGTGAACCCTTAGGGGTACTAAGGGTATTGGGTAAAATACAACAAACAAAAACCAGAGTAGAAAATTTGGTTTAATCTAATTTCTTTATTTCTTTTAAAAGGACATCGTGAACATCTGGCGGGACTATGAACCCCCCAGATGGCAATGCTTTCATCTTAAAGGTAATAAATGAGGTTATGTCGCCCCTCCGAGTAACATTATCAAAGGAAACTGGTTCCTTGAGCTGATCCGTGACATGTCAGACATTGTCAAAGTTCTCCACCCACGATCCCAATACCATATCACGTGTCGTTTTGGAAACCTTGATAATCCAGTATTTATCATGGCCGACAGTATAAAGAGCGACAAATTTTTTCCGCTCAATTGATACATTCCTAAAAATGAAAATAGAAATATAGATGCTTGTCATGCGTCATGTCTGGAAGGATATTAGAACTTTAGATTCTGTTAGAGCTAAATCTTGCAACCCTTGTTTTACTTTATCTCAGTTAAACGTTAACGTTTCAAAACACCTACTTTTTACACTTTTGCCATTGTTGTTAGGGTCATCAGATACGTCAAGACTGGCAGGACCACGGCGATCTTTGATCGGATTAATCGGATTCAATTTTCCTTGTTTTAGCCAACTTTTAGGAAATTAACTGAGAAGAAATGCTTTCTTTTTCTTTTATCCTTTAGAGGACAAATATAAGTACATTCTGTGAAAATTTCAAGTCTCTAGCACTTTCCTATCCGGAATTATCTTGATTCCGATTTAGAGGGATCTCAAGCGGGATGAGGACGGGATAGAGGGATCTCTCGAAAACGAAAGTGCCCAATAACTGGTGAACAATTTTATGTATCAAAAAACTTTTTTTCCTACTTTTACATTGCTATAAGGAGACTTCATATACCAAATTTCATCTCCTTATGAGCACTACTTAAGGAGATACAAGGGATATTAGCCAAAATAATCCCGATTTTGCAAAAGTTCCAATGAAAGATCACTGTGGACTGGCAGGATTTGCTGCTGATGATGAGCTTTCTTGATTTTCTAAGGCATTAAATATGAAATCCTATTTGATCAACATGAATTTGCACAGCGAAACAAAAATTTCAATTTCCTCAATTTTCCTCAATGGTACAGAGTTTTAATTGATGAAATGAGAAAGAAAATATTTGTTTTTGAAAAAAAAAGAAATACTTTCTTCTCACTTCTGATTTTAGAAAACGAATTATCGCGATCTTGTGGTACAATAACATAGAGTGAAAAAAAGGATTTTGGATTAAACACTATTATTCTTCATACTTCTAAAAACAACCTTTTAATCAATTTCAAATACCTTTTAAACATATTTTAAAGGTCGGCAAGAAGAGACACCCTTGCCTTGATTGCAGAAACTCCCATGCCAACGGCGAGTTTCCCTAACCATTAGCGGTTTTCGGACCAATATCAAATAGGACCACATGGTGCTCCTTCGAAGCGATTCCAATTAACAGAAGTAAAAGCGAAGTTTACAAAATAAAATGTTCATTTGAAGATCTCTAAAATTGTCCTAAAGAATTAGGAAAGTTTCCATTTTGCGGGAACCAATCTTTAGAGATTTGGCTTTCTTACAATTTCTTCCGTCGTGTTCTTTTTGAATTCAAATGTTCTTCCTCGAGTTTTTTAAAAGCCAGTGAAATATAAGTTCACCTTCTATTCGTCCCGACCACAACCTACAGGATTTTCATTATTTAAGTCAAACCACACCAAATAAAGGGATAGTCTTTTACAGACTCGGGTGAAACGAAATCCTCGATTCTTTTACCTTTCTTTTCAAAAGTTGTCGGGCATTTGGGGCATTTCTCTTTTGCCACTGGAGCCATTTCACTGCAGTTATTACATTTCTATGATTATTTAAGAAAATTACATATACCAAAACCATTTCCACACCCCAACTATAATTTTGTTTAATATTTTCACACCCCCTTTCCTCTCGAAAAAATTTCAACCCTCCCCTTTCCCCTCAAAATAATTTTGGAATCCCCCAAAAATCCTCCACCCCTTCTGACCACTCTCTAAAGATTCGTTAACAGTTACCTTAGATCTTGCACCATACGGGGTTTACCTTAGATCTTGCACCATACGGGGTTTTCATTATTCTCTTTTTTTCTTTTCGGCAGCACTAAATGGAATTTAAATAATTTAAATATAGATATCCTAAGAATCTAGAAAATAATGGAATGATGAACAGATTTACAAAGAGTTGATAATAGGTATAATTAACCCATAGTAGAAGGGAATTAGGGTTGGACCGGAAAAAAATTAGTACAAAGCTGAAATTTTGCACAGAGTTCAGGGAAGGTGTCAGGAAAGACATATTAAAAATCCCCACCTTCAGCACCTTGGCATCATCAGATATTGAGCATAATCCATAATGGCTCCCAATAAAAATTGTCAAAATTGAAGTTTTTCAAACATAGGCATATTATATATCAATCGATCGGAAATTTAATACCGAACAACTTTTTTGCTTACGAAAAATTCTGAAAATGTACCGAATGTGAGTAAATTTAGCCCAAAAGCTTATGACATCACAAGGGCAAAACTTTACCCAAA
>NW_027104240.1:4918-7250 GCF_902728285.1 Clytia hemisphaerica | reverse complement strand
TTATCATACAATTTTTTAACAAAAATATATATAATTGTTTCATAATACAAATAGTTGAGTTTGTTAGCACAAGGAAACTTCAGAATAGTAAATTGTATTTGTATCTTCTTCTTTGTTCCTTTGTTCGATGTCAAAGTATGGTAAGAGCGTGAAGATTTTCTTAGCGACAAAGCGTTTGAAGAGCTAATTTACTGTAGGTGTCAACTTGACTTTGAATTACCTCTAATCAAACTTGCAGGTTCACAAATAATTATACTTTGGCAGGTTTTGCATATTTTCAATGCAATCTCACCATGGCAATTCAGCCACCATAATTTTTGCATATACCGTCGACTGCTCTAACTTGGGACGATCGGTCGAAACATAGGACTGTTGATGATCTGGCATGTATTTTCACTTACTGATACTGTTAAAACTCTTTGACAACAAATTTGTTTTGATAACTCCACCAAGATTATCAATTATACTTTCTGTCATAACATGTCACGATAACTTAGCACGCCCTTTTCAACTTTTTCATTTTCATCCAAAATGGCCGGACATCGATTGGAGATTAACAAATAACGTGTATGTAACTTGTCGCGTGAGTGACGTCATACGCTCCATCGTGTTCCACTACGGATTTTTTTCATACTTCGATTTACTTCTACTCGGTGTGAAAGAGAAATCGTGTATTTTTGAACACGCCGTTCAATAACTCAAATCAAATGGGTGAATTGCGCCAAATCTATACCGTGGTTTTGTAAACAAGGAAAACTGTATTCAATAACATAGAATGGAATACATTAGGTATTAGAGCTTATGTTTTTGTGGATATGGTACTGTGGCAGAAAGTATCAGTCGGGACTAAGTCATTTTATAATATTTTGTTTCGTCTTTGAAATACTAGCAAAAATCTGGGACAGGACGTATATTATATATCAATCGATCGCAAACTTAATACAAAACAACCTTTTTGTCTGAAATGTACTGAATGTGAGTAAGTTAGACTTTAACACTTGTTGTCATCAAGACAAATTCGATGACAATCTAATTTTTCTAATCATGCAAAGTGATATATATCGAGAACGGGACTAAGGAAGCTTGGTTTTCCCTTATTGAAAATTGCTGAGGTAGAATCACACCCAGACCAAGCGTGGATGAAGAGTAGGTGCTCTTTGACGTCCTAAATGAGTAAATGATAAAGAATATCTTAAGTTAGGTGGCTGGCTCCTAAAAATTCTTGCACTTTTAGGCAGCTCAGTTTCCATGGACGAGTTGTTTGAGCGAACCAGAACAGTAAGAATAAGAAGAGCAAAGAACAAAACAATAGTTTAACAATTTAAAGACTCGAGCTTTCTTTAAATATGTCCCAAAGATAAGATAGATTTGACATTACCTTAATCTTGTTTGAGGATTGTTTGATGCTCCAGCATTTTCCAGCACTCTCTTGTAGTAGGTATGTATCATGGTGGTCTTCTTCGTTCCAATAATACAGGGGCATGACAGCAACATCTGTATCATCCGCTACCACAACAACGTCGTTGCTTTCACCACATTCCAATGCATCTTTAACAATCATGCAGACCTGTGTGACCTTTCGCTTGAAATGCATTGCAGACGACTGATTAGTTGACTTTTGTTGTGATAGTTGGAGAGAAATCTTTCCTTGGAATACGGTGCCTCTTTATCAGGTATTACTAAGATGTCTCGGGAGGATTCTTTTGATGACCTTCTCAGGTGTTCACTGGCCTTGATTGACATGGGGTCGTCGCCCATCGAATACGATTTTGGCCAGACCAAAGTGCTTTCTCACATAGTTTTAACATATGTTGTAGCAATATTGTCAAAGCGCGTTCCTTTACTCCAAAGTAATCAGTGAAGCAGGGCACCTCCATCCAAAAGATACTGCATCTGAGATACATTTGCAGTGACCGTATCTTTCTCAGGAAGAAGTGTTCTCTTCAAAGAAGCTTTATCCAGTTTTCTCATCAGGCCACTTTTGAAGAGCGAAAGGGCCTGGTGGTTCAACTCGTAGTCAAAGTACTGCTCTATGTTTTCTTCTCGCTTGGCGTTAGTAGCATGTCTTGTGAAAAGAAGAGTTGGGTTTACATTGAAAGGATCTTTGTTGTCTGCATCGAGAGGTTCGTTTGTCAGGGTGTCACGAGATACAAGAAGATCCTTTTTCCGTATCTTGGCTTTGGTGAAGATGATGTTATCCAACTGGCTTTGAATCTTTGCCCCAATGCTCTCAGCATTGTCACAATTCACTTTATCCTTATCCTTTACTGAGACGCGTCCGGTTGAAAGTGAATGTAGATTATTGTCGACCATGTTGAAAGGATTTCTCACC
>NW_027104240.1:0-3543 GCF_902728285.1 Clytia hemisphaerica | reverse complement strand
AGTACTAAATTTCCAATCGATCGATATATAATATGTCTATGTTTGAAAAACTTCAATTTTGACATTTTTTTATTGGGAGCCATTATGGATTATGCTCAATATCTGATGACGCCAAGGTGCTGAAGGTAGGGATTTTTAATATGTCTTTACTGACACCTTTCCTGAACTCTGTGCAAAATTTCAGCTTTTTATCGTTTTCCGGTTTAAGTTATAATTTGGCTAATTCCCGTCTACTATTATGGGAACATTTTAATGAACGGTTAGGTCTCATAAACAGGGAAGTTTATCATGGATTCTTGAGTGAATTACTGATTATGGGAAGTGAAGAAAGAAAATATTGAAATATCATATGCCTAATTCAGTGTCAATGATAGACATTAGTAACCTTGATAAACCAAATGATATCATATCAACCGCATTGTCTCCATTACATTGAAATGCAATAACTTTTAATATCAAGCTAAAATTCAAGAAGTACTTCATTATAAAATACATCAACAAAAAACAAGTTTAACTTATATCTCGAGGAAGAAAGCATTTAAGAAGAGTATTAAAAACATAACTAAGCAGGCCCTAGGTAAATTGTGAGTATAAAAGCTGCAATAATTCAAAATACCTTTTATTAATTTTTTAACATATTGACTTTTCAAGTAAAGATGACTCCAAAGTTAGCTTCAGATCTTGGAGGTCACTGTCGTGTGATGACGACAATAAAACTTTTGTATCTTCTTTTAAGATCTTTCTATTTTTAATTTGAAGCTGTAAGAAAGTAACAATTATCATATATTTTAATAGGTTATCAGAGTGTGTTTTAAACATTAAACCATTAAAATACAAGAAATTGATAACAAGCTATTCAACAAGGCGATAGGTATCAAAATTTATTAAAAAATGGACCAAACCAGGCTCTGATCCAAGTCAAATATTTGCGGAACGACCGTTTTGAGGGCGCGAAGCGCCCGAATAGGGAGTGTAGCATCCTTTGGCAAGATCTGCGTATGCGGGGCGTAAATTTGTATATATGTTCAAAAAAATGTCCCCAAAACTACTACCTCCAACGAAAAATGTAGACTTTGCTCTGTATTGAAGAATGGCACCTGTCTAGCCAGCGAAAAGAAGCATTTACCTCGTAATTTTATTGAAAATTAAATTTAGTAAAACTTTGGTTCTGATTTTGTAGTTTTTTGTTTTTAATAAACATACTTTTGAATCAACATAAAAGGGTTCGCAAAGCGAAGAAATTTCGACACTAACAAATTATTTTTTTAAGTCAAACTTTTATTGAATGAATGTATTTTTAATGTTGCTGTTTCTAACAAACTTGTCTTGTGATTCTTGTGTTTTATTTTATATTTGTTTAAGTTTAATTTACTCACATTCAGTACAATTTTAGACATTTTCGTAGGGAAAAAAGTTTTTCAGTACTAAATTTCCAATCGATCGATATATAATATGTCTATGTAAAACTTTGGTTCTGATTTTGTAGTTTTTTGTTTTTAATAAACATACTTTTGAATCAACATAAAAGGGTTCGCAAAGCGAAGAAATTTCGACACTAACAAATTATTTTTTTAAGTCAAACTTTTATTCATAATGTTTTCCAACTCAACTCTTTCTTTTTTATAAGAATTTTATAAGAACAATGCGAGGCTCAAAAATTAAATACGCCGGGTTTTGAGCAATTCAAAAACAATTTCAGGCTCAAAGTGCAAAAAAGGACAGCCAAACCTTTAAAAAAATTTACTGGTTCTTATAAAAAAGAGTGCAAGTGACAAAAAAGAACACACATGTTTCTTGTGCAATGGCTGAATTACCAACAACAAAGATATTACATTAGGCTTTAGGCTGGTAGTTTATCTGATCAAATTGAAAGAATTTTATCCCATCTTTTTCTCTTTTTGTGACTGTTTGAAACAATTACTTAGCTCTCTATAAAACTTTTACAAAGACAAATTTATCAACAATTCAAAAATTATATTATACATTTCCCTTCAAAATTTAAAAGAAAATATTGCGTACCTTATTGGTATATATTTTCGCGTGTTACAAATTTTCGCGGGTACTTAATTTCGCGAGTTTTTTGGTCAATTTTCGCGAAATTTAATACTGTTAAAATTTTTCAAAATTACAAAATCGCGAAATTAAATACGCGCGAAAACTTTTTTCTTAGTATTTTGTTAGTATTTTTACATTAAAAACGTTGTGTTTCAAGCAAAATCAGTCTTTTTCTTGCTTTATATTCCCACTTTCTGAAAATACCTTGTTTAGTGAATCGCGAAATTTAATACACGCGAAAATTTTCCAGCAGTCGGCAATCGCGAAATTTAATACACGCGAAACACGTTTTTTCGAAAAAATTTCGCGATTCGCGAAAATTTGTAACACGCGAAAATATATACCAATAATGAAAGATAATCTTGAGCTTTTCAGCCATTAGAACCTAGTATACAATCTCTTAAAATGTGCTACCTCTTTATGATATCATTCACTTCAAATGTAGTATCAATTTTCCGAAAAAAGGAATCAGCAGCCTAGCAATAATTTCCAGTAACTTATCAAGACTAGTGAGATTTTTTGTGTGATGAAATTTTGTCTTTTTGTGAGTCTATTTTTGCGATATTGTGTGTTCGGCAAAAAGATGTTCCCAATGTTTCATTTATAAAATCAATCAAAACCAGTCCAAACTAATTTTTTCAAGAACCTTGCCTTGCAGAATAAAATTCAAAAACTTGTATAATTCATATAAGTATATTAAAGTAATGCCATTACTATTCAGTTAGTCACACTAGCGTCCCGCCAAAATGAGTATCAAAGATTAAAGCTGCGAAAACGCTATATCGTTTACTTGACTCTCAAGCAAAAAAATGCGCCGCAAAACTTCTAAAGGGATTCATGAAAAAATAACCTGGCGCTTTTTAATGAAATTAACATTTTCAAAAACTTTGAGAAACTGCCTAAAATTTGAGCCATAGATGAAAAAATTAGAGCCAATACAACCTTGAAAACTAATTTGAAGATCAACTTCCCAAGAAAAAGATCTACGGGGGAGGCGGAATCCACCTAGATCCGCGCACCGCCGGATAGGCTATCTCCCGGAAATTTTGCCGGACCTCAAACAATGACCCATTTACATGTGCGGAATTGTTTTTACTTTAGCGTATAAACAAGGCCTTAAAAATTGAAGCGCTGTCTCGGGAATTGAATGACAAATTTTGGTTGGTTGATTTTGGCTGCTGCACGTTTTATTTTGTTTCCAACTTTCAAGTTTTAATTAATATTGTCTTGCGAACTTGATTTAGGTAACTCTCATCCTTGTTGTTGAAATGTATCCTGTAGATGACTGATGTTGTTTTTTCTGAAAGCTTAATTTCCTAGTGTGACTAACTGCTATTTATTAGGCGGTAATAATAACAAGCGTTATCTACAATCTCACGTCAAAGAGTTTATAAAAATATATATAAGTTGATTCGCCAGTAAAAAACACTTTTTTGTGAAAGATATCTTGTTTGAAAATATATTCGAGCTAGCAGCAAAAGTAACATA
>NW_027104239.1:0-1947 GCF_902728285.1 Clytia hemisphaerica | reverse complement strand
CGTTTCTTGTATTTCAAAAAAAAAGAACAATTCAATGTCTTGTATTTGAATTCGTACCTCTAGGATATTAAAAGAAATGATTGTTACATAGGAAATGGTAGCCTGGGAAATCCAAGCGTTAAACTTTTACAGTCTAGTTTATGAGATTTTTTGCTGCGGTTTAACGCTTTGTGCGGTAACTCGCCTGCAGGAGATTTTTCCCCCTGGCCATTTCGGCGGCCTGATTGGCCAGCTTTTGCGTTTACTTAGCAGTACTTTCGCGCGCATTTTGATATTTTCGATGCGCACGCATAATTTATGGAAAAAGCTGACTCTGCAAAAAAAGGAAAACAAATGAAAATGAAAACATAGACTCATTTCAAAACAAAATGGCTGTTGGCTGGAAGTCTAAATACATGTGGCTGAAGTTTTGATGTAGTTTTTAGTAGTTTTGAAAGTCTTTAGAGCTTGTGAAAGAGTTTTTATGGTAAGTTGATTATGTGCGTTTGCCTGGGTTTCCAAAGTTCAGAAAGTCTGTCAACAAGGGTTCATACACAGACTGTTTATAACATTCTGTGTCAGACTAATCTACCTGCACCAAGCTCTATAATTTTAGAACTTTGTGAGGTGAGGTATTTTTTGTTTTTTCTAAGATTATGAGCTTGGATTCCCAGGCTAATGAATATGCTGTATTTTTGATTGAAAATGAATGTTGAATGTGTTGTATTTTTGAAGGAAAATGTATGCTGGATGTACTGTATTTTTGAAGGAAAAGGAAAGGAAATCTACGTAGCTTGGATATTTGAAAGAAAATTATTGTTACATTGTATACATCCATATACGGTATTTCAATACTATTTGAGGTATGAAAAATATACTTCTTCTTCCCAATCAACTATCAACCTCACCTAAAATACCTGGATTTGAAAATAGATTGCTGATGCCCCTGAATTTTTCTCTCAGAAAATAACAAATCCCCTGATTTTTGTACTTTGAAAAACCGAACCACTCTGGATTTTTTCACCGTTTTTCACTTCGGAAAATCGAACCACCCTGGATTTTTTTCAATCTAGAAAACTGGGCTACCCTGTATTTTTTCCCTCTGAAAAACCGGACCGCCCTGGATTTTTTTCAACCTTGAAAACTGTACTACCTTGTATTTTTTCCCTCTGAAAAACCGGACCACCCTGGATTTTTTTTAACTGGAATGCCCTGGATTTTTTCTTTTGAAAACCGGACCACCCTGGATTTTTTCCCTATGAAAACCCGACCACCCTTGATTTTTTCATTCTGAAAAACTGGACTATCCCGGATTTTTTCCCTCTGAAAGACCGGACCACCCTGGATTTTTTCTTTTGAAAAACCGGACCACCCTGGATTTTTTCCCTCTGAAAAGCCAAACCACCCTGGATTTTTTCCCTATGAAAAACCGGACCACCTTGGATTTTTTCCTTATGAAAAACCGGACCCTGGATTTTTCCTCCTCAACATAATGGTAACCACCCTGGATTTTTTATTTTTGATACCACTCTGGACGTCACACCTCCTCAACATACAGACTATTTCTGGAATAGCCGCCATTACAAAATGTCGAAAAATGGGAAAAATATCTGCGAAGAAAAAACGAATTAATTCAATTGTTAATCGTTTATTGAAAATTACAAAATTACAAAATCCTAGGTTAAAAATATTTTTATTTGATATATACAATATAGGTTCTTTAATAAAAAATGAAAACAAATGAATGCGACCGTTAGAGAAATCGATGACCAAAATATTCTGTTCAGTATTCCTCTGCTTGCCGCCTGAAAATAAAAGGGGAAAAATTCATGATTAAAAACTCTTGTGAAGAAATTCTTCAATTTTTTCGAAATTTGATAAGACATTAAAGGCGTGCCATGTTTTCTTACATGTGTTGATTAGTTCAAATTTACACGTAGACTAGTTAAATAAGGCGTTCCCTATTAA